>NW_026868110.1:836896-972266 GCF_020745735.1 Hemiscyllium ocellatum | reverse complement strand
ACTTATATTAGTTTCAAACAGAGAATTTATTCACAAAAAAAAATGCACAAACATAGTAACTAAAGGTCGGTTCTGTACAGTCTTTACAACAAGTCTTTGTGATGACATATATACTTCTCTTGGCTGATTAACTGAAATGTTAAATCTGAACTGTTCCTTCTTAATTAACATCATAAAGTTACATTGATAAGGATCTTTGTGAAGTGCCGTAAATCTTTATCTGTTCCCCCATGCAGCCCCACCCTCCGAATACAATGCCTTACAAAGGCTTAAACCTGAGCTGAAAATGTGTTGCTGGAAAAGTGCAGCAGGTCAGGCAGCATCCAAGGAGCAGGAGATTGACGGAAACGTAGATTCACCTGCTTCTTGGATGCTGCCTGACTTGCTGCGCTTTTCCGGCAATACATTTTCAGCTCTGATCTCCTGCATCTGCAGTCCTCATTTTCTCCTAAAAGCCTTAAACCTGTTTGTCAACTTTCAACAGAAGCAACCTCAGGGCATGAACATAGACTCAATTGCTCAGTGACACATGATTGATTGGGTCAGATCAAATTCTCAAGCAAACACCCGCACAGATTGCTGGGGAAATTCAGCAGATCAGACAGCAACGGTGAAGAGAGAGAGGAACAATTCACATGTCAAGTGACCCTTCCTCAAAACGGTCTGTTCTGAAGGAACTTTTCCGCAGAAATCACTGCATGGAAAGATGAACTCTTTCTTCTCTCCCTTCAGAGATGCTGCTGGACATGCTTAGCTTCTTCAGCAATCTCTGTATTGATGTTTCAGGTTTCCAGCGCATCCGTACAAGTTGCTTTTAGTGTTGAATTCCCAAGCTTGCTCTATTATAGGGATTGAATTCCTCTGCTACAAAGGGGGGTCTCAGTTACCTCAGCTAACTGGTTCGTGATGCCAACATTGTTGGCTCAATTTCTATCATGTCTGAAATTACCATGAAGGCCCAAACTTCTCAACCTCGCCCCTCACCTGAGGTGTGTGACCCACCAGGCCTCTCTCTGTGACAAGACAGCAGCTCTCGGGTCCTCCTAGTCTATAAGAACTTCCCAACTTTAAAAAGGCACTCCAGTAAGAAGCTCTTTACATAGTTCAGGTCAAAATCCTGGAGTTCCCTCCCTAAAATCAACGTGGGATACCAAGGACTATAGCAGGAGAATACAGCTTACCCCCACCTTCCAGGCAACTGGATGGTGTCGTAATCTAATGCAAGTGAGATTTGCAAGGAACTTTTATTACAAGGTCACAGTGGAGGGTCAGTAAGACTGTTTCTTTACCTCTGTACAAATCAGCGTAACGGAGAACCAAAGGATGGGTTGGAAATGACAGTAGTAGCATTTCGTAGGTTGGTGTTTGTTTGAGATTGCATCGTCTCTATGAATGTTTGAACACTTAATCAAGGGCATGCAGTTAGCTGCCAGAGGATATGGTGGGGACTGGTACTATTGCGACATGTAAAAGGCATCAGGATGAGTATGTGAATGGGAAGGGTTTAGAGGGATATCAGCCAAGTGCTAGCAAATGGAACTAAATTAAATTGGATATCTGGTTGGCATGAATAAGTTCGGCCGAACGGTCTGTTTCCATGCTGTGCATCTCTCTGAATAGACTGTTGCAAAGTTTCAGACAAGGCTTGGATTGTGTGTCTCTCTCATGCTTTCACAGAATCTGCAACCGCAAAGTCTCTATATTTCCACAAAACTTTAAGAAAGAGAAAAAAAAGGTCAGTACTGAGGGAGTGCCACACAGTTGGAGGGTCTGTGATACGTTAGTGTTGCACTGTCAGAGGATCTGTACTGAAGAAAAGCTGCACTGTCGGATTGTCAATTCTTAAGGATTGCTGTTCTGTCAGAGGGTCAGTTAGGATGGAGTGCTGCACTGTCAGAGGGTCAGTACTGAGGGAGTGCTGCACTATCAGAGGGTCAGTCCTGAAGCAGCACCACACTGTCAGTTGGTAAGTACTGAGGGAGTGTCGCACTGTTGGAGGATCAGTACTGAGGGAGCACCACACTGTCAGAGGGTCGGTGCTGAGGGAATGCTGCACTGTGAGAGGGTCAGTACTGAGGGAGTTTAGTACTGAGGAAGGGCCGCACTGTCATGAGTTTAGTACTGAGGGAGGGCCGCACTGTCAGGAGTTTAGTACTGAGGGAGGGCTGTACTGTCAGGAGTTTAGTACTGAGGGAGGGCCGCACTGTCAGGAGTTTAGTACTGAGGGAGGGCCGCACTGTTGGAGTGTCAGTACTGAGGGAGGGCCGCACTGTCAGGAATTTAGTACTGAGGGAGGGCCGCACTGTCGGAGGGACAGCACTCAGGTAATGCAGCACTATCCAAGGGTCAGTACTGAGTGAGTGATGCACTATCAGAAGGTCAGTACTGTGGTTGTATTGCAATGTCAGCAGCTTATTACTGAGGGAGTTCCACACTGTCTGAGGATCAATGGTGACGGAGCTCCGCACTGTCATTGGATCAGTACTGAGGGAGTGCTGCACTGTCATACGGCCAGTACTGAGTGAGCACTACTGTTTGACTTCGTCAGTACTGGGAGCGTGTCAGTACTGAGGGAGTGCCTCACTGTTGGAGGGTCAGTACTGCTGCACTGTCAGAAGGTCAGGACTGAATGTGCACTCCATTGTCAGAGGATCAGTATTGAGGAGCGCTGCACTGTCAGAGGTTAGGACTGATAGAATGCACCAATGCCAAAGGGTCAGTCCTGAGGGAACGCTGCAATGTCAGACAGTCACTACTGAGGGAGTGCTGTAGTCTAAGAGAATTATCTGGACTTACAGAACATAGAACATAGAAACGTACAGCATGGAACAGGCCCTTCAGCTTATGATGTTGTGCCAAGGAGTAGAACGTAGAACATTTGCATTGCAGTACAGGTCCTTCAGCCCTCGATGTTTTGGCGACCTGTCATACCAATCTGAAGCCCATCTAACCTATACTATTCCATGTACGTCCATATGCTTGTCCAATGACGACTTAAATGTACTTAACGTTGGCGAATCTACTACCATTACAGGCAAAGCATTCCAAAACCTTACTACTCTCTGAGTAAAGAGCTTACCTCTGACATCTGTCCTATATCTATCACTCCTAAAGTTAAAGCAATGCCCCCTCGTACTTGCCATCACTATACATGGAAAATGGTTCTCCCTTCCACCCTGCCTAACCCTCTGGTCATCTTATAAGTCTCTATTAAGTCACCTCTCAACCTTCTTCTTTCTAACGAAAACAGCCTCAAATCCCTCAGCCTTTCCTCGTAAGACCTTCTCTCCATACCAGGCAACATCCTAGTAAATTTCCTCTGCACCTTTTCCGAAGCTTCCACATACTTCTTATAATGTGGTGACCAGAACTGTACACAATACTCGAAGTGCAGCCGCACCAGAGTTTTGTACAGCTGTAGCGTAACCTCATGGTTCTGGAACTCGATCCCTCTATTAATAAAAGCTAAAACACTGTATGCCTTCTTAACAACCCTGTCAACTTGGGTGGCAACTTTCAAGGTTCTGTGTACCTGGACACCGAGATCTCTCTGCTCATCTACACTACCAAGAATCTCACCATTAGCCCAGTACTTTGCATTCCGGTTACTCTGACTAAAGTGAATCACCTCACACTTGTCCGCATTAAACTCCATTTGCCACCTCTCTGCCCTGCTCTGCAGCTTATCTATGTTTCTCTGTAACTACAACATCCTTCGTCACTATCCACAACTCCACCGACCTTAGTGTCATCTGCAAATTTACTAACTCACTCTTCTACACTCTCATCCAGGTCGTTTATAAAATGACGAACAGCAGTGGGCCCAACACCGACCCTTTCAGTACATCACTGTTAACTGGACTCCAGGATGAACATTTCCCATCAACCACCACCTTCTCTCTTCTTTCAGCAAGCCAATTACTGATCCAAACTCTAAATCTCCCACAATCCCATTCCTCTGCATTTTGTACAATAGCCTACTGTGGGGAACCTTATCAAACGCCTTGCTGAAATCCATATACACCATATCAAGCGATTTACTCTCATCTACCTGTTTGGTCACCTTCTCAAAGAACTCAATAAGGTTTGTGAGGCACGACCTACCCTTCACAAAACCGTGCAGACTATTCCTAATCAAATTATTCTTTTCTAGATGATTATAAATCCTGTCTCTTATAACCTTTTCCAACAACTGAAGTAAGGCTCACTGGTCTATAATTACCTGGGCTGACTCTACACACCTTCTTGAACAGGGGAACCACATTTGCAATCCTCCAGTCTTCTGCCACTATTCCTGTAGACAATGACGATTTAAAGATCAATACCAAAGCTCGGCAACCTCCTCCCTGGCTTCCCAAAGAATCCAAGGAGAATCCAAGGATAAATCCCATCAGGCCCAGTAGACTTATCTATTTTCACACTCTGCAGGATTTCTAATACCTTTTTCCTTGTGAACCTCAATCCCACGTCGTCTAGTAGCCTGTATCTCAGTATTCTCCTAGACAACACTGTCGTTTTCTAGAGTGAATACTGTCAAAAAATATTCATTTAGTGCTTCCCCTATCTCCTCTGACTCCACACACTACTTCCCACTCCATCCTTCAATGGGCCTAATCTTACTCTCGTCATTCTTTTATTCCTTAAATGCCTATAGAAAGCCTTAGGGTTTACCCTGATCCTATCTGCCAACAACTTCTCATGTCTCCGCCTGGCTCTGCCAAGCTCTCTCTTTAGGTCTTTCCTTGCTACCTTGTAACCCTCAAGTGCCCTACCCGAGCCTTCACATCTCAACCTAACTTAATCCTTCTCCTTCCTCTTGATCAGAGATTCGACTTCCTTCGTAAACCACGGCTCTTGCACTCTACAGCTTCCTCCCTGCCTGACAGGTACATACTTATCTAGGACACAGAGGAGCTTTTCCTTGAATAAGCTCCACATTTCTCATGTGCCCATCCCCTGCAGTTTCCTTCCCTATCCTATGCTTCCTAAATCTTGCCTCATCGCATTGTAATTGCCTTTGCCTCCCCCAGCTGTAACTCTTGCCCAGTGGTATACACCTATCCCTTTCTAGCACTAAAGTAAACATAACAGAATTGTGATTGCTATCACCAAAGTGCTCATATCCTTCCAAGTCTAACACCTGGCCAGGCTCATTACCAGTACCAAATCTAATATGGCTTCGCCCCTTACTGGCCTGTCAACATACTGTGTCAGGAAGCTCCCCTGCACACACTGGACAAAAACTGACCCATCTATAGTACTGGTACTACAGTGTTTCCAGTCAATATTTGGAAAGTCGAAGTGCCCCATGATAACTACCCTGTCTCTCTCACTCCTATCGAGAATCATCTTTGCTATCTTTTCCTCTACAGCTCAGGAACTATTCAGAGGGATAGGCTATCAATGTTTGCCAAGCCAGTGACGCTCACATCACACAAAATGAATATTAAAAAAAAATGCCTGCAAGATTAAAATGGTTCCAACCTGTCCTAACTGCCATCTCTGCCGCTTCTTATTGAGGAAGACAAAATAATCTCACCATGCCTTTCCCATGCTCACCTTTCTCACCAAAGCCCAGAATTCACCCCCTCACTTATACCAACCAGCAGCACTGCCACCAGCAACACAGCAGCCCCTCTCAAGATATCTCGTCAGTAATTTTTTTATTAACTGGTTACTTCAATTACAATGCAGTCTCTACAATCAGACTAAGTACCATTTAGGTGACAATCAATTTTCTAACAGATTTTCTCGATCTCTCTCCATTTTTGGTTCGAGGGAGAGAGGGAGGGAGGTGGAAACACGACAGTAATGTAAGATATATGCAATACAGTGAGACAGGAAAGCTAGTCTGGCTCATGTTGACTCTTAGACGCTGCAGAGTGAAGCAACACATTTACTGCACAATAAACATAACGTTTCATCCCTACTCACACCCAGCGTGACCAAAATAAAATGCTGATCGGTTGGACAGGCTGGGTTTGTTTCAGCTGGAGTTTGGGAGAGTGAGGGGTGGCATCACTGAAGTGTCTAAGATCCTGAATGGTTTGATAAGGAGGATGTGGAAAGGTAGTTTCCTCTTGTGGGCCATTCCTGAACGAGAGGGAACTGCTTTAAAATTGTGTTCACCCTTTCAGGACAGAGATGAGGAGACTTGTTTCCAATCAGAGGGCAGTACAACTTTAGAACTCCCTGCCCCAGAAGGTGGGCACACTGAGTATTTTAAGACACAGGTTGATAGATTCTTGTTAAGGCTGTTGGGGGGAGAGGGAATATAAATTACTAACAGATCAGGCCTGGTCTTATTGAATGGTGGAGCAGGCTCGAGGGGCCGAATGGTCACCTTCTGCTTCTTTCTCACATGATCCAAGGACTGACCGCTTTGTTTAAAATTCATTCACTGGGATGTAGGTGCCACTGGCTGTGGGCAGCATTTATTACTCAGAGGGCAGTTAAGAGCCAACCACATTGCTGTGGGTCAGGAGTCAAATGTAGGCCAGATCAAGTTAGGATGGCAGCTTCCTTCCCTAAAGGGCATCAGTGACTGAGATGGGTTTTTCCTGACAATTGAGAATAATTTCATCAATAGGCTTATAATTCTAGATTTGTATTGAATTCAAATTCCACATCTGTCGTGATGGGATTCGAATCAGGGTCCCCAGAATATTACCTGGGTCTCTGGATTAACAGTTCGGCAATGATACCACGGGACTGTTACCGAGCTACAAAGGGACAGTTTTAATGGTGGAAACCAAAACCTTGACCAAACAGGTAGAAATTAAGGAGAGCCTGTAGAATGGAGGAGAATTGAAGGGAATGGGGGAAGAGAATTACCAAGTTTAGGTTCAAGGCAGCTGAAACTAAAGCCATCAACATGGAGGAGAATAAAATAAGAAACTGTCAACTAGCTGGAATTGGATAAGTGCAGATCCCTCAGGGAGGTGCGGAACTACTCAGGGAGGACAGGGTGAAGGCACGGGTAGGTTTAAAAGCAGTGAACCAAATTTTGAAATTTTCTTCACGAACATAATATAGATCAGGTTTAAACTAAAATAGGTGTCTTACACAACTTGCTGCAAGGACACAGACAATAGAATCTGAGATGGTCATCAGTATGTGAAGATAGAATGTGGGAGACAAGCTGGGACTGTATTGGATTCGTCATGGTGAGAGGGAACAAATGCTGGATGGAGAGATTCAGCAGCTGATGGACTGACACTGAGGTGAGCCATCGGAAACTGAGCAAGTGACCACCATCTAATAGAACAGAGAAACTGATCCATCAGCCTGAAACTGACTGACCACGTGGCTGTCAGTGACTCCAACACAAGTGAATGGAAACATTGCTCAGAGCCTGTTTCTGTAACATTCAACACAACCAGGAAATTAAAAAAAGTGAATAATTAGCTGCAATCAAGGCCTTGCTCTGTTAGATTCAAAATCATTCAATGTTCAGTTATTGAATATTATTGACTTACAGAATATTCTAACCTGCAGAATCACAGTAAAAGGGGAAAGTAAACAACATTTTTGGCAACGACATAATGAACCAACTGCTTGTGTAAAAACAGCTCAGAAGCAAGGGGCTGAATCCTCCACAAACTGACAAATCCATATACCATCATATTTATAGATAGAGATTGGAATACTTTAGAAAAACACTTCCCTGTTGATGGTGTGTGGGAGAAACCATTTTCAGAGTGAACTGCCACTTATTTCCTTTGAAAAGAATCTCTGTTTCCCCCCAGAAAAGCAGGTGTGTCGCGCACTTACAGACTAACTTATAGACAAAGGAAACCTGATCTGAGACTCGCAGGTTAATTAAGCTATTAGTGACAGTCCGCTGCACACACCAAGAGCTTAGACCACAACAGATTCTAATGAAACCAACAATGCAATGAAAAAGGTGAATTAGTCTTTATAATCATGCAGCCTCCCTCAATCAAGTAATCCCAGTCAACTTCTAAGCATTTTAAAACTATTAATACCAATGGATATATATTTATTTCCATTCCTATTTTCCTCCAAAAAGATATCTGGTTATTCTCTTTAAAGTATATTTTAAATGGTCAGTTCATAATCACAATTTATTTCCAATTATTCTTAGTGCAAAGAAATTTGCAAACTAAAATAGTTCTCAAGTCAATAATGACACTGGAAAATTTGTTATGTAGTTCAACCACATTTGAAAATATTGTTTCGGTATTGCAGTGAAGCTGAAATTAAAGTCTATTTATTTTCTCTGTTATCCTTCCATTACTTTATTCCCTAATAACAATGCATGGCGTAATGGATGACAAGCATTAAAATGATGTTGAATTTTCAATGCAAGAACTGGTACAAATCATCACATATTATTCAGTTCATTCATTGTCATTGATTATCAGGGTTATTTTCATAATATGATCACTTTAAATTCACTTAAATAATCACAGTAAAATTTTCACCTCTATTGATATGTAAAGTGAATGTCAAATTATTAATATTTCAAGTAAAACCAAATTCACATTTTGTTCTGTTTTATTCCAGAAATGATGGAATGTTACATTATTATGAGAAACAGGAACAAGTGAAGGTGGTGGCTCTCAGACGTGAGGCCTAAAAGTCAAAGGGCCAGGTGGTAGTTACAGTGAGGGAAGTACCTAGTGTCCCGCTCTCCTCAGAAGGCAGTGAGGATGGTGACACTGACTGGAACAGGTTAGACGACAAAGCGACCATGTATGGACAGAGGGTCTGCAATGGGTGGGATGACCCAGTGCTCTATAAGGCCCAGAAGGCAGTGTCTCTGGCACCGCTGTACATCAAAGCTCAAACTTGGATAGACATTCGGGAGCAACAAAGGGAACTGACAGAAACTAAACCTAAACCGTTTACCCGGCTGAACGACAGATGTTGGTGAATGACCTCCCAGCCTGATAGAGAAATGGTAATAATGGGCCTTATTGGGAGAATATGGATGAATTAGTTGAGGTACACAGTCTCACCGAAGATGGTGCAGGCCAAGATCTTTCAGGCCAAGATGCCCCGACCTGTACAGCAGAACCTGTCCCTGCAATGAGAGATTGGTGGTGTGAACCAGTTCCCCCCAGCGCACAGCCGATCAGTGCCTCCAGGCATTTACAGATATTGCAGGGACACCCTGGGGAGGGGACAGGCTGAATGGGCTAAAATAACTTTGGTGACTCAGGGACCCAAGGGTAATATCGAGGATCATACAGAGAGGAAGCCTGAGGTGTGCAAGGACCATGGGGGATTACCAAACCCCAACCTGTGATGATGAAATAGGTTTGATGTATTTTCAAGATGACATGGGACCCCATTTAACTGTGATTATAAACAAGGGACTCCCAGTAGGAGATAATTCTAACCACATTCTGAATTGGACCATGAGAGCTGAGGCAAACTCAGAAACACAGGGAATAGCTGCAGCACAGGGAGGAGAACTAGATCCACAATGTTACAAAGGAAGCAGGAAAGGGCAAATAACCAAGGAACGTAGGCAGAGAGAGGAAGATAAATGTTCACATTGTGTGTGACCTGTCTTCACGTGTACACATGCATAGCCCAGGAACGTTTCTTGATGTGCTGTTTGGGACCAACTGCACATGATGTGAATACAGGAGCATCCACGTCAGCTACGGATATGGATTTACCACTAATCCCCGCAACTATATAAAGAGAGCAGTCGGAGGGGGAACCGAGGGAGCCAGATGAAGCAAACCTGTCCTGATGCAGATCACGGATGTGACAAAATGCATTCAGATATGGGAGTGTGAAACTGAGGAAGGGACCACTCTGAGTTGCCATTTTAGAACAGATCGAAGTAATTATTGATGTTGGGACCCCAAATATAACATCGGGACGCTCCAGCCAGGACTGAGATAGGAAGGAAGGGAGAGGCGACATCTCCAGAGTAGTTGCATTGCAGGGAGACTGGGTCAGTCAGGGAATCTGGGGAGTTATAGTTCGGACCCTCTCAGCGGTGTGGTAACTCAAACAGGAATGTGTGTTATTATCTGAGATCCAGTAAAGATAGAGGGCCCTCTCACTCCCCACACAAACAGGAACCCATTAAAGCTGGGGCTGAGGAGGCAGTAAATGTGACCGTGACAGATTGAGAGAAGCAGGGAATAGTCAGACTGATAGTATCCCGGAGTAATTTACGGACTCCGGATGGCTCATCCCATCTCACTATTGATTATACCTCCTTGAATAAATCTGCCACTAAAGAATAACCTACAATAGCCAGCCTCGCCGCAATATTTAATGGATTGAAATCACAACAGGATGCAGTCTCCGTTCTTGATATTGTGAATGGGTTCGAATCCATACCTGTGTACCCAGAATGCCAGAATAAGCTGGTGTTTATTATTGAAGGAAAACAGTACACCTGGATCCAGTTACCTCAGTGTGCCTTACCAACACCTCATTACCTGAGTCGGTGAGAAGGAACATATCTGGATATTAAACAGACTATTGGGTCAGGTCAGCCAGGACGGACTTAAAATTAACCCACAGGGAGTACAATTGGGAAGGTAGGGAGAGATGTACCTGGGACATCATATCAGGGAGATCAAATCAGGACGGGAGAGGGGAGAGTCCCAGCAGAATGAAAGAACATGATTTTAAAACTATCCATGCGCACACCATGAAGGGGTTAAGGTAAACTTTAGGATTGCTTAATTATTGGAGGACTTTTGTGGAGAATTATCCAGAAATATTAGAACCATCATAAGCCCTGACACAAGCACTGACATTAGCCTGGGGTCAGGGAGTCAGCATATACACAGACAGTCAGCATGCCTTTGGTATTGTTCATGACCATGTGTTGGCCTGGGCTTGGTGAGGGTACATCACCCTGTCTGGGGGCCACATAGAGCATGAGGAACAGGTCAGAGAGTTAGTGAAAGCAGCTAACGTTCCCAGTGAAATAGCGATAATGAAGATTAGAGCTCACAAAAGTAGAAACTGCACAACAATGGAGCAGTGAGTATGTCAGTAAGGCAGGTACAATACTGACTGAAACAGTGCAGACATTTGGGGAAGTGGCAGTCGCTCCAGAAGCGAGAAAGGAAAGTTGAAGACATTCTCAGAAATAGCCCCACAACAGGAGAAAGAGGAATGGGAAAAAGGGGGTGGGGCAATAATAGGACAAGACAGAGTCTGGATGATCCAGCAGTGCCACCACACTGTATAAGACAAACATTATTAAAAACATACAGGTCCATCTTGGGCAGGATACAGTACAATATCAGATGACCCACTACAGGGGTGGCCTGGAACAGGGAGAGATACAGCAAGGTTTTGTCGAAGGGGTGTAGTCTGTGCACAGTGTGAGCCAGGGAAAACAATCAGGATAAAATGGATGAAGCAGCAGGGACTCAGGGGCCCATGGGAACAATTATGGATGGATTTTACACATACCCCCATCCTAATCCCAGGGAAAGAAATCCTGCTGTTTCGTAATAAGCAGGTTTACTCAGTTTCCCCTGCAGATTCTGACGAAGGGACACATGTTACAGGAACGTAGTTAAACAGCTATGTGCCTTGTTTGGTATTGAACAGAAATCCCATCCCCATACCACTCCCAGAGCTCAGGTACAGCAGAAGGAATGAAGCAGACACTGAAAGCTAGTCTGACTAAGGGCCTGACAGAGACATGCAGGGATGGGTTAGAGTACTCTGCACCAACCGAATGAAACTAAGGTCAATCCCAGCAAAGGGAACGGGGCAGTTCCCCTTTGAATTAATGACTGGACGGACTATGCAGCTGACAGAGGGTGTGGCAGTGGGAGGACTGGCGATGTGCAATGGCAAGGATAGAGTTAAACAATTTGCGAATGAACTGGCAAAGCAACTGCATGAGCTGAGAGGGGAATTTGCAAAAATATAGAGAATCAGAAATTGGGAAAGGGAGCTCATAAACATCCCAGCTGACATCCTGAACCCAGGGGATCGGATCAGGGGGAAAATATTACTGGAACGTATGAAGGAAATGCATCAAAATGCTGGACTTGGCTGGGGGAGCAATAGCATTCCAGAGAGGGATCTCTCCCATAATGCATTAGTAAGGAGCTCTGAATAAACATTGGTCGTGCTGCTCAACACAGAACTCAAGGCTCCTATAGAACATAGAACATAGAAAAATACAGCGCAGTACAGGCCCTTCGGCACTCGATGTTGCGCCGACCAAAGCCTACCTAACCTACACTAACCCAATAACCTCCATATGCTTATCCAATGCCCGCTTAAATGACCATAAAGAGGGAGAGTCTATCACTGCTACTGGCAGGGCATTCCATGAACTCACAACCCGCTGAGTAAGGAATCTACCCCTAATAACTGTCCTATACCTACCTCCCCTTAATTTAAAGCTGTGTCCCCTAGTAACAGCTGACTCCATTAGCGGAAAAATGTTCTCACTGTCAACCCTATCTAAACCCCTAATCATCTTGTACACCTCTATCAAATCTCCCTCCACGTCCTTCCTATAGTATGGCGACCAAAACTGCACACAATACTCCATGTGAGGTCGCACCAGAGTCTTATACAACTGCAACATGACCTCAGGACTCCGGAACTCAATTCCTCTACCAATAAAGCCCAGGACATCATATGCCTTCTACACAGCACTATTTATCTGGGTGGCAACTTTCAGAGATCTGTGTACATGGACATCAAAATCCCTCTGCTCATCCACACTACCAAGTAGCCTACCATTAGCCCAGTAATACATCTTCTTGTTACTCCTACCAAAGTGAATGACTTCACATTAGCTACATTGAACTCCATTTGCCACCTTTCTGCCCAGCTCTGCAAGTTATCTATGTCCCGCTGTAACCTGCCACATCCTTCTTCGCTGTCCACAACTCCACCGACTTTCGTGTCATCCGCAAACTTGCTCACCCAGCTTTCAAGCCCCTCCTCTAGGTCATTTATAAAAATAACAAACAGCAATGGTCCCAAAACAGATCCTTGTGGAACACCGCTAGTAACTGCACTCCAAGATGAACCTATACCATCAACTACTACCCTCTGTCTCCTACCAGCCAGCCAATTCCGAATCCAAACCTCTAATGCACCCTCAATGCCATACCTCCGTAATTTTTGCTGGAGCCTACCATGGGGTACCTTATCGAACGCCTTGCTAAAATCCATATACACCACATCTACTGCTTTACCCTCGTCCACTTCCTTGGTCACCTTCTCAAAAAACTCAATAAGGTTTGTGAGGCACGACCTGCCCTTCATAAAACCATGCTGACTATCCTTGATCACATTATTCCTATCCAGATGTTCATAAATCCTATCCCTTACAATTCTCTCTAAGACTTTGCCCACAGCAGAAGTGAGACTCACTGGCCTATAGTTACTCGGGCTATCCCTACTCCCCTTCTTGAACAAGGGGACCACATTTGCTATCCTCCAGTCTTCTGGCACTATTCCAAGACAATGACGACATAAAAATCAAGGCCAATGGCTCCGCTATCTCCTCCCTAGCTTCCCAGAGGATTCTAGGATAAATGCCATCAGACCCAGGGGACTTATCTATTTTCATCCTTTCCAGTATTCCCCAGACCTCTTCCCTACATACCTCAAGGTCATCCATTCTAATCACTTGTGACTCAATATTCACATCAGCAAAAGTGTCCTGTTCCTGAGTGAATACTGACGATAAGTATTGATTTAGTGTCTCTCTAATCTCCTCCGCCTCCACGCACAACTTCCCACTACTATCCTTGACTGGACCGATAACTACCCTAGTCATCCTTTAATTCCTGACATACCTATAGAAAGCCTTTGGGTTTTCCCTAATCCTACCAACTAAGGACTTTTCATGTCCCCTTCTCGCTGCTCTTAGCTCTCTCTTTAGATCCTTCCTGGCTACCTGATAACTCTCAATCGCCCCAACTGAACTTTCACGCCTCATCTTTACATAGGCGGCCCTTGTCGCTTTCACAAGGGATTCCAATTCCTTATTAAACCACGGCTACCTCACAAGACCCGTTACTCCCTGCCTGACTGGTACATACTTATCAAGGACACCCAATAGCTGTTCCTTGAACAATCTCCACATATCATTTGTGTTCTTCCCTTGTAGCCTATTTTTCCAATCCACGCACCCTAAGTCATGCCTCACTACATCATAATTTCCCTTCCCCCAGCTATAACTCTTGCCCTGCAGTGCACACTTATCCCTCTCCATCACTAGAGTAAAAGTCACTGAGTTGTGGTCACTGTCCCCGAAGTGCTCACCTACCTCCAAGTCTAACACCTGGCCTGGTTCATTACCTAGGATCAAATCCAGTATAGCCTCACCTCTTGTTGGTCTGTCTACATATTGTGTCAGGAAACCCTCCTGCACACATTGGACAAACACAGACCCATCTAACGATTCGAGCTATAGCTTTCCCAGTCTATATCTGGGAAGTTAAAGTCCCCCATAACAAACACCCTGCTACTTTCACTCTTCTCCTGAATCGTCCTCGCAATACTTTCCTCTACTTGTCTCGGACTATTAGGAGGCCTGTGGAAAACTCCTAACAGGGTGACCTCATCTTCCCTCTTTCTAACCTCAGCCCAAACTACCTCAGATGGCAAGTCTTCCTCCATCGTCCTTTCCACCGCTGTAATACTATCCTTGACAAGCAATGCCACACCTCCCCCTCTTTTACCCCCAACTCTGACTCTGCTAAAACATTTAAACCCTGGAACCTGCAACAGCCATCCCTGTCCCTGTTCTACCCACGTCTCTGTAATGGCCACTACATCGCAGTCCCAGGTACCAACCCACGCTACAAGTTCACCTACCTTATTTCTTATACTTCTGGCATTGAAGTATACACACTTCAAGCCACCTTCCTGTTTACAGGCACCCTCCTTCGAGATCGATGCATTTTTCCTAACCTCACTATTCTCAAGGTCCTGTACCCTAAAGCTACCGTCCAGGTTCCTATGCCCCTGCAGAGTTAGTTTAAACCCTCCCAAAGAGCACTAGCAAACCTCCCCCCAAGGATACTGGTGCCCCTCTTCGATATTTCTCCCAGCAACAGTTGTGCAGGGGTATGTTGCTGGCTGGAGGGCTGTGGCCAGTACCTCTGTTCCACCAGGATCAGAACTGGGACATCTGTTGTTTGCAACATATATCAATGATTAGCCGGAATGTGTAAACAATTTAATTAGCAAGTTTGTAGATGGCACAAAGTGAAGAAGTTGTGAATCGTGAAGTATGTTGTTAAAGGAAACATCAAGGACGAGATCAGTTGGAAAGTTATGCGGATAGATTTTAACTCAGACAAGTGTGAGGTGATGCATTTTGGGAGGCTCATTGTAAGAGGAATGTATACACTAAATGGAAGGGCCCTAAGCAGCTTTGATATGGAGAGAGATCTTCAGGTGCAAGTTCACAGCTCCCTGAAAGTGGTGAAGGAGGTGGATGGCAGGCTTGTGAGGAGACTGAATATAAAACTGTAGTTAGGCCACCTTTGTGTCATTTTGATCACCACATTATAAGGAGGATGTGGAAGCTTTGGAGAGGGTGAAAACGGGTTTACCAGGACATTGCCTGGATTGGGAGAGGTTGGAAAAACTTGAATTGATGTCTAGGGAAAGTCCGTGGCTGCTGGGTGACCCGACAGGCACTGATAGAGTGAATAATCTGAATCATTTCCAAGGTGGAGATGACAAATTCTAGACGCCATAGAGTTAAGGGGAGAGGGGGCAAGTTTAAAGAAAATAAAAACCGAAAGATCAGCAGATGCTGTAAATCAGAAACAAAAACAGAAGTTTCTGGAAATGCTGAGCAGGTATGGCAGCGTCTGTGAAGAGAAATCAGAGTTCATGTTTCTGAGGATGGATCCGAAACATGAACGTATTTTTTTCTTCACACATGCTGCAAGACCTGCTGAGCATTTCCAACAACATCTGAACGTTTAAAGGGAGTTGTGTCAGGCAATTTTCTTATGCAAAAGGTGGGAGATGACCAGAATGCACTCTCCTGAGAGGTGTCAAAAGCAGAAACAATCACAACATTTAAGAGGAATTTGGACACTCACATAAGCAGGCATGGGTTGGCAGGGATATGGATCATGTACAGGCAGATAGAATTAGTTTGGAATGGCATCATGATCCGCACACACATGGAGGGCCGATTATTCTGGTGCTGTACTGTTCTGTTTTCCAGGGGATAGAAGGTGTGGAGCGAGCGTTAATTTTTTTTAGAACACACAGTAAGTTGATGCATTTTGAGAGAAGGAATGTAGAAAGGGAGTATATATTTGAACGGCACAGACACAAAGGGTAAAGAGTGAGGGACTGGGGGACAATGTGTACAAACCTTTAAAGGAGAGAGGATATAACCAATGAGTTTTAATCAAAACATATTGGACCCTGGGCTTCATTCATAAAGGGCATGAGAACAAACTCATGGAACCAATTTCTTGGACTGGCTAGGTTACAGTCAATCATTGTATTCAATTCAGGTCAACAGATTCCTGGTCAGGATAGATATGAGGGATCTTCAGAGTGTGGAGTACAGACTTACTGGAGTGTTTCACTGATGAAGAAAATGCAGTCACTGCATTGATTTAGAAAAATTGCTCTTTTCTTTGAAGAAATCAAGTTGAATATATTTTTATAGATTAAAATGGGTAAGATTATATCAGATCTAGATAGAACAGACAATTTAAAAACTGTATTCGATTGAGGATGGCACAAGAATTAAGATCAGCTGTAACGTTTTGCGAAAGCGAGAGATGAGCAAGTGTTCCCACTGACTGTATTGGCTGAAAATATGCAGAACATGCCGCCTGTAATAGTGGTGAAAGTAGAGATGATCAATGATTAAAGAATACAATTATATCACATCAGAGGGAAATAAACTTGCAGGGTTTTGGGGACCAATGGACAATGAGAATATGTGATTCTGCACAGAGAGCCAACTTAGACTTGATGGGCCCCTTTCTGTGCCATAACGCATTTATTTTGTAATTGCTTAACTTATTCTAGTTAGTTGTCTTCAGGGGTTAAATTATCATTAAAGTAAATTTGCTCTGTGTTCATACTCAGACCAACAAAGATTGTCCTTCTACAGCAGGAGATAATGTTTACTGCTTTATACTTGGTTCTGGGGGAGTCCCCAGGTAGGGTACACAGAACCGAACACCTATTCCAGGGTGTTTTTACCAGGATTGTGAATATCTTGTACATCCAGTGCCAAACCAATACCTGAAATGCTTTCCGACTGACTGACTAAATGAAACGTGTTCCTTCTACAGCACGTTGCTGGCTGGAGGTCTGTGGCCAGTTTTGTTCCACAAGGATCAGAACTGGGACATCTATTGTCTGTAACATATATTAATCATTAGCATGGAAATGTAAACAATTTAATTAGCAAGTTTCTAGATGGTACAATTTGATGAAGTTGCAAATCATGAAGAATGTTGTCAAAAGATACAGCAAGAAAGAGATCAGTTGGAAAACCGATACGGAGACAGATTTTAATCCAGACAAGTGAGAGGTGATGTATTTTTGGAGGCTCATTGCAAGAGGAATGTATTCACTAAACCGAAGGGCTCTCAGCAGCATTGATGTACACAGGAATCGTCAGGGGCAAGTTTACAGCTCCCTGAAAGTGGTGAAGGATCTCTATGGCATACCTGCCTTCTTTTGTAAGGGAACTAAATATAAAACTGTCAGACCCCTGACAAAAATCCAAGTCTTTCCAACCTCGCCGAATCCAGACAACATCCTGGTAAACCTGTTTTCACGCTGTCCAAATCCTCCACATCCTCACTTTTATGTGGTGATCAAAACAGCACACAATACTCAAAAGGTGGCCTAATTATCGTTTTATTTATTTTTAATATATTCAGTCCATTGCGTGGGGGGACCTAGAATCAGGGGATGTAGAGTCAGTGGATAGAGCTGAGAAATTCTATGGGTAAAAAGACGCTCTTGGAAATTATCTACAGGCCCCCAAACAGTAGTCTGGATGTCGGTTGTAAGTTGAATCAGGAGCTGAAATTGGCCTGTTGCAAAGTTGTTATGGGGGATTTCAACATGCAGGTAAACTGGGAGAATCAGGATGGTATTGGACCTCAAGAAAGACACTTTGTGGAGTGCCTCCGAGATGGATCTTTAGAACAGCTGGTGCTGGTGCCGACCAGGGAGAAGGCAATTCTGGATCTGGTATTGTGCAACGAACCAGAATTGATTAGGGACCTCGAAGTGAAGGAGCCATTGGGAAGTAGTGACCATAACACAATAAGCTTCAATCTGCAATTTGAGAGGGAGAGGGTACAATCGGAAGTGACAATATTTCAGTTGAATAAAGGGATCTATGGAGCTATGAGGGAGGAGCTGGCCAAAGTTCAATGGTGCAATGCCTTAGCTGGGTTGACAGTGGAGGAACAATGACAGATATTTCTGTGTATAATGAAGATGATGCAGGGTCAGTTCATTCCAAAAAGGAACAAAGATCCTAGGAGGAGGCATGGGTGGCCGTGGCTGATAAGGGAAGTTAAGAAACATTTAAAGTTAAAAGAGAAAAAGTATAACATAGCAAAGATAAGTGGGAAAACGGATGACTGGAAAGCTTTCAAAGAACAACAGAGGATTACTAAGAAGGAAATATGCAGAGGAAAAATGATGTACGAAGGTAAACTGGCCAAAAATATAAAGGAGGATAGTAAAAGCTTTTTAAGGTATGTGAAAGACAAAAACAATGGTTAAGACTAAAATTGGACCCTTAAAGACTGAAACAGGGGAATATATTACGGGGAACAAAGAAATGGCAGAAGAAATGAATTGCTACTTCAGATTTGTGTTCACTGAGGAAGACACAAACAATCTCCCTGAGGTAACAGTGGCTGAAGGACATGAACTGAAGGGAATTTATATTTGCAAGGAATTGGTGTTGGAGAGACAGTTAGGTCTGAAGTTTAATAAGTCCCCGAGGCCCGATGGTCGACAGCCCAGGGTACTGAAGGAGTTGACTCGAGAAATCGTGGATGCGTTGGTGATTATTTTCCAGAGTTCGATAGATTTGGGATCAGTTCCTGTGGATTGGAGGGTGGCTAATGTTGTACCACTTTTTAAGAAAGGTGGGAGAGAGAAAGCAGGAAATTAAAGACCAGTTAGTCTGATCTCAGTGGTGGGAAAGATGCTGGAGTGTATTATAAAGGATGAAATTACGACACATCTGGATAGTAGTATAACAGGGTAGGACAGAGTCAGCATGGATTTATGAAGGGGAAATCATGCTTGACTAATCTTCTGGAATTTTTTGAGGATGTAACTCTGAAGATGGACGAGGGAGATCCGGTAGATGTAGTTAACCTGGACTTTCAGAAAGCTTTTGATCAAGTCCCACATAGGAGGCTAGTGAGCAAAATTAGGGTGCATGGTATTGGGGAAATGTACGAACTTGGATTGAAAGTTGGTTGGCTGATGGAAACAAAGAGTAGTGATAAACGGCTCCAATTCAGAATGGCAGGCAGTGACCAGTGGGGTACCGCAGGGATCAGTGCTGGAACCACAGCTTTTTACAATATATATATTAGTGATATAGAAGATGTTATTAGTAATAACATTAGCAAATTTGCTGATGATACTAAGCTGGGTGGCAGGGTGAAATGTGAGGAGGATGTTAGGAGATTTCAGGGTGACCTGGACAGGTTAGGTGAGTGGACATATGCATGGCAGATGCAGTTTAATGTGGATAAATGTATGGTTATCCACTTTTGTGGCAAAAACAGGAAGGCAGATTACGATCTAAATGGAATCAATTTAGGTTAAGGGGCAGGACAAAGAGATCTGGGCGTTCTTGTACACCAGTCCATGAAGGTAAGCATGCAGGTACAGCAGGTATGAAGAAGGCTAATAGCATGTTGGCCTTTATAGCAAGAGGGATTGAGTATAGAGACAAAGATGTTCTTCTGCAGCTGTACAGTGCCCTGGTGAGACCATACCTGGAGTATTGTGTGCAGTTCTGGTCTCCAAATTTGAGGAAAGGCATCCTGGCTATTGAGGGAGTGCAGTATAGGTTCACGAGGTCAATTCCTGGAATGGCGGTATTACCTTACACTGAAAGACTGGAGTGACTGAGCTTGAGTTCAGAAGACTGAGAGGGGATCTGATTGAGACATATAAGATTATGAAGGGATTGGAAATCTTGAGGCAGGAAACATGTTTCCGCTGATGGGTGAGGGCCGAACCAGAGGGCACAGCTTAAAAATACGTGGTAGACTATTTAGGACAGAGATGAGGAGAAACTTCTTCACCCGGAGAGTGGTAGCTGTGTGTAATTCTCTGCCCCAGAGGGCAGTGGAGGCCCAGTCTCTGGATTCATTGAAGAAAGAGTTGGATAGAGCTCTCAAGGATAATGGAATCAAGGATTATGGAGATAAGGCGGGAACAGGATACTGATTAAGGATGATCAGCCATGATCATATTGAATGGTGGTGCAGGCTCAAATGGCAGAATGGCCTACTCCTGACCTATTGTCTACTCTCTATTGTCTATTGAGTGGAATATGCCTCTTCTTTAGAACACACAGTCAGTTGATGCATTTTGAGAGAAGCAATGTAGAAAGGGAATATGTATTTGAATGGCACAGACACAAAGAGCAGGACAGCGGGAATGGGGGGCCATGTGTACAAATCATTAAACGAGAGAGGACATAAAGTGTTTTGAGTAAAAAAAAGGGATGCTGGGCTTTAGTAATAGGGGGAATGATAACAAACTCATTGGAAAGATGCTGACCCTTGACAAAGCTCTAGTTGGGTCACAGTCAATCATTGCATCAATTCTGGTCAACAGATTCCTGGTCAGAACGAGGAAGTTAAAATACCATAGAGGGGCCAGTTTCGTACCTTTTGCTTCTCTTTCAGGACACCATAGTGACTCAAGGGTTAAACATTCCCCTGCCAAAGGCCTTATTTCATCAACTGAAGGCCTGTACTCTTACAATACAGACAGAACAACTCAGAAGGGGGGGGGGGGGCGGGGGGAGGCTTACAGTATCTCAAAATAGAACCTCTTGCAGCCACACATGTGGATTGCCCCGTAACCCCAGACAGAGGAATTTGCCGTTTCCAGACAAGACTGAGAATCGTGGACACAACCTGTTAAACTGCCCCCTGCTCACATTGTGTTACCTCCACACCATGGTAACATAGGTAAGTGAATCCCCCATTGACTGAAGGAAGAACTCTTCTGCCTTAAACTCATTCCATCAACACATAATCATGAACAATACGATAATCAGTTTCTGTAATCCATCACATATTATCACAGGAAATCGCCATTCATCAAGCTTTGTAAGGTCATAATTACCTACTTTAAACTGTGTAATGACAATCGCCCATGTGTGACTGACATGCCTTTGTCTAATTTCTAAAGAACAACAGAAAGCTAGATGGGATTGGAGGAGAAAAGTGATGAGTAGCTATCCCCAGGGCCATAATAGCAGCTTACACTGCTAGAGGGGAACCTATTGTGTGGGGAACATATGGCCTCTGTAATTGTTGAAGCACTTAAGTGTTCCCATAGAGATAATCCTGATCAAGTTACAAATCACAGACACTGAAGTGGTTCACTGATGAAGAAAATGCAGTCACTGGATTGATTTTATGAATTTGTCCATGCCACCCTAACACTGGCTCTTCCACATCAGAATCCTGACAGGCAGCCCCACTGAAACCAAAGATCTAGATATAGCAGACAAAAATATCTGTATTCGATAGGTGATGGCACAAGAATTTAGGTCAGATGTAAGGTTTTGAGACAGCAGGAGATGAGCAATTGTTTCTACTGACTGTATTGGCTAGAAATATGCAGAACATGTTGCCTACTATGGTGTGCAAGTCGAGAAGATCAATAATTGATAAAAACAATTCGATCAGTTCTGAGGGAAATAAACTTGCAGAGTTTGGGGTACGTACGGGGAATGAGAATATTGGATTCTGCTACAGAGAGGTGAAAGTGAGGGCTGCAGGTGCTGGAGATCAGAGCTGAAAAGTGCTTATGCCCGAAATGTCGAATCTCCTGTTCCTTGGATGCTGCCTGATCTGCTGCGCTTTTCCAGCAACACATTTTCAGTTCTGCTACAGAGAGCCAGCTTGGATTTGATGGTCCTCTTTCTATAATGCATTTTATTTGGACCTGCCTAACTTGCTCTGGTCACCGATTAAATTGTCATTGAGGTAAATCTGCTCAGTGTTCCTACTCAGCCCAATACAGGCCGTCCTTCCACCGCAGGAGTTAATATTTACTGCATTATACTGGGTTCTTGAGGGGTGGGGTCTAACGGTGTGTGTAACAGTCTGCCAGCATTTATCTGAAATGGCAAAACACCAGTGCAGCCACACTAGTGACAGACACTGGAAATGTGGTGAATGCCAAAAGGGAATTCTTTATCCATCCCAGCTGGAAACTGGCCAAACCAGTCAGACTGGGGAGAAGCAGTTCACCTGCTCTGTGTGTGTGTGTGTGGGGGGGGGGGGGGGGGGGGGCGGAAGGGATTCACTCAGGCATCCATCCAGCTGGGACACCAATTTACTGATAGCCACAGTTGAAGGATTTTTTTTCTCTTTCTCACGCCAAGTAATGAACAATGGTTTTGGCAGCTCATAAAGTCTTGCACACAGAGATCTTCGCTTTGGAAATGTTCATAACAATGTTGAACATGTACAGATTCACACTTGGTACAGACTTTTATTTTCCTTTATTCATTCACAGGAGGAGGGTGTTGCTGGCCCGGCAGCATTTCCTGTCCATCCCTAATTGCCCAGAGGGCAGGTAGGGTCAACCACATTGCTGTGGGTCTGAGGTCACAATGTAGGCCAGACCAGGTAAGGATGGCAGCTTCCTTCCTGAAAGGGCATTAGTGATCCAGATGGGGTTTTCTGACAATCGCTTAATGGTCATCATTAGACTCTAAATTCACAAGTTTTTTTTTAAAATTCAAATTCCCCCATCTTCTGCAACAGGCTTTGAACCCAGGTCTCCAGAACGTTATCTGGGGTTTTAGATTAATTGTCTCGCGACAATACCACTCGGCCAATCCTTCCCCACATCGCTGTCCCTCTGCACAGAGTGAACAGTGATTTTCTGGTTCATCAGAACTGGTTAATCACATGTAAGTTTGCTCAATGATTGCAGGAGTTGGATGTTGATTGGCAATTGACATCCATCTCCGAACCATGTATTCTGGGGTTTGTTTCTGGTGATGATTGGAAGCACCATCAGTCTTGTTATCCTTTGAGGATAAAAAGAGTTTCAATTAGCCTTCTGTTAAATGCATGGCAATCAATTCTATTTCACAACTCTCAGGCAGATTAGTTTCTTTTGAAGGGCTCTTCATCTCCCAACCTCGTCCATCCTTACCCCCAAGAGTGCAATAATTTCATAGAGTCTCTTTATGACTATGAATGAGACAATCTGATCAGCTGCTTCTTTCCCTACTCCTATGTCAAGCTGGATCACAATCTCCCCTTGCTACAGTTGTGATCCTGCATCATTGTTCAGTGTTGCTCGTATCTCATGTCTTGGCCTATCAGTGTTCATGATACTGCATGTAGTACATGGGGCCAACAGTGTAAGAGTTTAGCTCTTTCCTTCCAACAACAGCAGTAGAATTGTACTCCAACAAAACATACACAATCATGGCCCAGCATATCCCCCTTTGTACCTCTTACCATCGAATCAGAGGATCACTCCTCGTTCAACTGAGAGAATTCAGGAGGGCATGCCAGTAACAGCAGCATGAATACCTAAAAATGAGGTGTTAACCTGATGAAGTTACCAAAGAGGACTACATGTGTGCCAAACAGCATAAGCGCAAGTGATAGATAGAACGAAGCAATCCGGTAAACAACGGAACAGATCTAAGATTTACAGTCCAGCCACACCCAGTTGTGAATGAAATCAGAGCACAGCTGGAGTTCTGAGGACAGTTCTCTTCTAGATATTAACCAACAAGAACATCAGACTGGATGAATTATCATAAAACTCAAGTCCGTTTGATATTCATATATTTACAATCAATGTTCAATTCACCAATGTAGATGAAGGTAAAGACAACCTTCAAGTAGTGGTTCTGTTCGCCGAGCTGGAAGTTTTTGTTGCAAACGTTTCGTCCCCTGGCTAGGAGACATCATCAGTGCTGTGGAGCCTCCTGCGAAGCGCTTCTTTGATGTTTCTTCCAGCATTTATAGTGGTCTGTCCTTGCCACTTCCGGGTGTCAGTTTCAGCTGTCCGCTGTAGTGATTGGTATATTGGGTCCAGGTCGATGTGTCTGTTGATGGAATTTGTGGATGAATGCCATTATGGCATTCATCCACAAATTCCATTAAAAAACACATTAAATTCCATTAAAAAACTCTCCAAACTCATCAATAAACCCCTCTGCAACAGACAAGATCAATATTCAAAAATGAAATATCTGCAAATGCTGGGAAATCAGGAACCAAAACAGAAATTGTTGGAAACATTTAGCAGATCTGGCAGCAGCTGTGGAGAGTGAAACTTTGGGGCCAATGACCGGTCAGGTGACCAGCTGTAGCTGACCATTCTGCCTTTTCTGTAACACTCTCTGTAACAGGTTCTGGTGCGAGGGGAATGAGATTTTCAATAACAACTGAGAGAAACAGGAGGATGTACTCAATCAGAATAAAACCCATTTTGGTCTTGCACTTTTAATCAAAGGCAAACATTATTCATTATCATTTCCGAAGTAAGCTAGTGGCCAGAAATCAACTCTTCATGTCATTGGGCCTGGGAGACTGTGTTAATTCTGACCTGGTCCAGCCGACATATGAATCCAGCCCCTGAATAATGGGGTTGACTCTCAACCATCTCCTGGGCAGTCAGAATGCGTGACAAATGCTGCCCCAGCAAGTGATGCCGTGATCCCATGAACAAACAAAACAAATCCAATCGCTGTGGTTAGTTGTGAACTCGCCGGTGTTCTTGGAAGAGGATGAATGGGAAGGTTTATGGGGTAAAGGGAGAAGAACGGCATTCGGTGAGGTGATCCTTTGGAGAGCTGATCAGCCAATCAGCCTCCTTTTGTACAGTAACAATTCTGTGATTAATGAATTCTGAGCCCTCTAAGGAAATATCAGAGCAGGATTTGCAAAGAGATCAGATTGAACGAGTGTCTCGGTGAACACAAGTGAGACACAGTTACAGAGGGGTTTTGGGATGGATTAAATCAAATTTTGTTCATTTGCACAGTCATCAGCATTACAGCAGTGAAAAATGGGAGTGATCGAGAGAGTGGAATTAGAGCAGCATATAAATCTTCAACATTGATGCAGCTAAAGGGGGATGCTGGGTAAAGATACCATAGTTACTGCTTATTTTATTCCAGGCACACCAGCTTGGAGCACATCCATCCTTACTGGATCTGTCCAATCGAGCTCTTGAAGATTTTTGTTCACTTGAAGTGTTTTATGTTTAGATACTCCAGAGAAGATAGCTTCAAGCTCCTCAATCTCTCCTACCAGGGCAACGCCGCTGTTAGAATTCAATTCACTGGCATATTACTGGCTGCTTCATGGACTGGAACTGGCAATTGAGACCGAAAGGCTCCTGTATAAAATACCTTCAATGGTATTGCCAGATGTGAGTGGTTTTAGGAAAATGATCTTGACCTACGGGCATTGAGTGTTAGAGCATTTCCTGTTGTGGGGCATCCTGTTTAGATTCAATCTATTGATAACTATTAGAACTGATTGGACTGGCTCTGTCAAAGTGTTCAGAGCATTATGGCTGTCATCGAAGCTGGTAACAAACTTCTCATGGGTTAATAATCGTGAATGATAGAGTAGGTACGAGGTCTGATGACACTGTTGGAGTATTGATGTTGTTGTTAATCACATTAACTCGGCTGGAGTTGACTGAATTCATATTGTCTCTTTCTGAATCTCAGGATGTCTCTCTGGGCAATGATTCTCCACAAACAGCAATGAACAGGGGTCATCTGTTTTGATTTAAATTGCTCTATAGCACTGCTGCTTCACAGCACCAGGTACAAGGTTGGAGTCCAGCCTTGGTCAACAGCCTGTGTGGAGTTCCCACATTCTCCCCAGGATAGTGTGGGTCCAATCCTGGTGCTCTGGTTTCCTCCAAAGATTTGCAGGTTAGGTGGATCCGTCGTGCTAAATTGTCCACAATGTACAGGATTGGGCAGACTCGGTGGATCAGCCATGAGAAATGCAGTGTTTCAGGGATGGAGTGCTCCAGATGGGATGCTCTTTGGATAGTTGGTGGGGTTTGATGAGCCAATGCTCTCCTTCTGCACTGTAGGGATTTTATTCTATGATTGAGGATATAGGCTACACAGCAGGGTGTCCTTGGAGAAGGAGTATGTGGTGTGTATCAATTCTCCCGATGCCTTCAGATAGAAGTGGGCACCGCAGTGGATACAGTGCTTTAACTCCATTACTGCCTCCTCATCCCCAAGTCTACTTTGATTTGGTCCCTTCTCACTTTGTCATTTGTTTTGGTTTGCTTTGCCTGTAAGGGGCGTTGTTTATAAATAGTCAATTGGTTACACGGGTGTTTTACTGCTGGCGATTATATGTTAACCAAAACCCAAATGATGATGTTGATGGTGAGAAGGTTGCTGTGATCACATTTCTGGGTAGGAGAAATGGAGAAAAAAAGAACGCTTCACTGCTCACAGAATGAGAACTAAAACTCAGTTAAATCAAACCAAAGGTTCAGACAGGGAGGGAATATTTCCCTGGAGTTTGAGTAGCTGGAAAGTGATGGTGTCCAGGAGTAAACAGGATTTATTTTACAGGGCGTTTGAAATTTTTGAAAACTGTTATATTCAGATAGTTTCATTTCATTTCTTTTAGTTTTATTCATTGCGGAATGTACAGCTATAACATTTTAACACCAAATTCACAAACCTTGTGTTAAAGATAAATGTTAAATAAAATCCATCAAACCATCCCTCACTGAAAACTGTTGTGGAAGTGCAATCTCCTGGAGAATCCCTGCCCACTCCTTCCTACCCGGGCTCCATGGCTGTATACATACCTGGGAGATAGCACAGGAGGAGACCATTCAGCCTTTCAATCCTGCCCCACCATTCAATGGGAAACAGCTGACCATCCAGCTCAGTCTTCTGTTCTTGCTGTGTTCCAATCCCCTTTCATGACTTTACCTCGAAGAACTATATCTAAGTCCTTCTTTGGTTTTACTGCCTTTTGTTCCAGTGACGTTGCGGTGTTACTGTATGGGTGTAGGCAGGGGTAATGTGATGGTGCTGCCTCCTGGAGGATACACTCAGCATCCCTCTTCATCCCGGAGTAACATCAACTGGGTTTCAGCAACTAGAGATAGAAACCATTTCCAGGATATGGGCATCACTGGCTCAGCCAGCATTTATTTCCGATCTCTAGTTCCCCTGGAGAAGTTCATAGTGAACTGCTGTCTTGAACCATTCACAGTCCTTTTGGCGCAGAAAGACTTACAATGCTGTCAGGGAGAGTGTTGCAGAATTTTGGCCAAGTTATTCTCCATCTTTGTTTCTTCAAATGCTGGTTAACATAATGACGATCTGCATATGAGTTTGAGATTTCAGTTTGCAAATCTTCACCGTCTAGCACCCTGTATAAAAAGAATATGTACAGGTTAGAAATTCAGAGCAGACAATTCTAGTTTCTCTGTAATATCTTATTTCCTCTTCCTTCCCCCAAAGCTGTAACCCTCCAGCCCACTTACTCTCTCCCACCATTCTGCCTCTGCTGTCCCTAATGTAACCGTCCCCATTCTCATGGAGTTACTGGTAAATAGGTCCATGCCACCACTTCCTGTCCTGGTTAGACTCTGCATCCTTTCTGGGTTTACTCCATTTCACTTCAGTTACTGCAAGTCAATAATTTTACAGCAGAATAAATCAAAAGGAAATAGAAATAGTGGTAGCAGATCCTGGACAGAAGAGGGTCCCTCAGTCTGGGAGAATGGGTCAGATCCTTCTTTGTTTCCCATTAGTCGATGCCTAGCATTATGACAAGTTGGGGATTCGTTCCTCCTCCAGCCAATCACAGTGTCAAATGCTTTCCGCTAATTAACCCAAAGCACATGCTCCAAAATCCACTCATATTCTGTACATGTGCAGTTCTAGGCTTTCCCGCACATGCGTGGTCCCTGCCTCAGGGATTGTGGGAGTTGTAGTCCCCATGAAGTCACTGGAGACATGTTTCTGGATAGTGAATGAAAAGTGTGGGCTGGAGGATGTTGTGTGTAGAATCTCATTTCATACACGTACTGTTACTGGATTTCACTGAGACACCTGCTTCCACAACCCGATTTCTGAAGTAAGAAACATAGATTCAGCCAATTGCGGGGTGGGGAGGTTAATAAGGGGTAGCAGATTTTAAGCAGATGTAGCTGAGTGGTTAGCACTGCTGCCTCAGGGACCCAGATTTGATTTCAGCCTTAGGCGACTGTGTGGAGTTTACACGTTCTCACCATGTCTGCATGGGTTTCCTGGGGTGCTGGAGCTTCCTCCCACAGTCCAAGGATGTGTAGGTTAGGTGAATTGCCCATGCTAAATTGCCCACAGTGTCCATGTATGTGCTGGTTAGGCCATTAGTCATGGGAAATGCAGGGTTGCAGGGATAGGGTGGGTCTGAATGGGATGGTCATCATAGGGCTGGTGTGAAGTCAATGGATGAATACCCTGTTTCTGCACAATAGGGACTCTATTCTACTCTCAAAAAGAAGAATGTACTTGTCTCACTGTGTTGCAAATCTGTGGAATTCCCTATTGAAAATGTGGTGGATGCCAGGACAATGAGCAAATTTAATGAAGAGATGCAGATGTTCATTTTGCAATGAGATGAAGGGTGAGAGAGAACAGGAGGGAAAATCCAGCTGAGACCGAGGTGAGCTCAATCATCACCGTATTAAATGGTGGAGCTGGTTCGAAGGGCTGCATTGCCTCTCCTGTGCCCAGTGCTTATCTTCTTACGGTAATAACTGGAAAGCTGAATCCAAAACTCACCACCTTCACCAAAGGAGATTTTGGAAAATGCAGGATAGTCAGGTGGATTAGCGTTCCAAACTTAGATAGTGAGGAAGCGTGTAGTAGATAATGATTTTGCAATTTTAAACTGATGGGAGACAGTGATTTATGGTTTTAAATTTTATCGTACATTCACAGCGTCCAGAATACTCTGTTGTGAATATCTATCCTGTATTTATTGCAAAGCGAAGGTGTTCGACAATGAACTGCACAACACCAAGGAAACATCGCCTCACCTCGAAATCAGATAAAAGACTTCTGATAAGTCTGGTTGAACTTAGAACACAGCTGGAAAGCTGGAAGATTAGATCCACTCCCAAGATTCTGTGCTTAAACAAAGGAGACTACAATAGGATGAGGCAGGAGTTGGCCAATGCAGACTGGAAGCAAAGACTTTACCGTGGGAAAGTTAACTGACAGTGGGGGAATACCAAAGCAATTTTTCAAAGTGCTCAGCAAAAGTATATATCAGGAAAAAGGACTGTAGGAAAAGGCATAATCTGCCATGGGTGGCTCAGGCATTAAGAGAGTCTATCAAATTGAAATAGAAGGCATACAAATTTGCAAAGACCAAGGAGAAACTACAAGATTAGAAAACACTTTAAAGACCAACAGAAAGCTAGATGGGATTGGAGGAGAAAAGTGATGAGTAGCTATCCCCAGGGCCATAATAGCAGCTTACACTGCTAGAGGGGAACCTATTGTGTGGGGAACATATGGCCTCTGTAATTGTTGAAGCACTTAAGTGTTCCCATAGAGATAATCCTGATCAAGTTACAAATCACAGCACACTCCAGAAGCTTGTACTTTCAAATAAACCTGTTGGACTATAACCTGGTGTTGAGTGGTTTATGAATTTGTCCATGCCACCCTAACACTGGCTCTTCCACATCAGAATCCTGACAGGCAGCCCCACTGAAACCAAAGCGTCTGTCAGATACCTGTCTGAGCCACAGGGGCTTAGGGGAGGGGTGCATGGTTTAACCACAAAGTGCTAAACTGAACTAGACTTTCTAACTGACCGTTGCCATGGAGATAATACTGAGAGACCGTCTCTATTCAAAGTCCCAAACCACAAAGGTATAAGAACGGGAGCTTTATAGCGGACAGGCAGAGAGTTACCTGATGCGGCCTGGAGGTGTTTTGCATGTACACTATTCAGGTAACTGCCATGTCTCATCAATAAAGACTGAAAGAAGACCTCTCAGCACTATCTGTGAAAAGAAATTAGAGTTAACGTTTCTGAGGAAGGGTGACCAGATCCCAAACTTTAACTGATTTTTCTTCACAGATGCTGCATGACCTGCTGAGCATTTCCAACAACATCTGTGCAAGTTTAAAAGGAGTTGTGTCAGACAAGTGTCTTGTGCAGATGTTGATAAGTGACTAGAATGTATTCTCCTGGGAGATGGGAAAAGCAGAAACAATCATAATTTAAGAGGCATTCGGACAGACACATAAGCAGGCATAGGTTGTCAGGGATATGGATCATGTTACAGGCAGAAGGAATTAGTTTGGAATTGCATCATGATCTGCACAGACACGGTGGGCTGATTATTCTGGTGCTGTGACTGTTATGTTTTCCAGGAAGCAGAATGGTTTTTGAAGTAACAAAAATGATTGATGAGGGCAGACTGGTCGACATGATCAACGTGGACTTTAGTAAGGCATTCGGCAAGCTTTCTCATGGGAGACTGGTTAGCAAGGTTAGATCTCATGGAATAAAGTGGAAACCAGCTATTTGAGTACAGAACTGGCTCAAAAGTAGAAGACAGAGAGTGGTGGTGGAGGAATTCTTTTCAGACAGGAGGCCTGTGGAGTGTCTCAAGGATTGGTGCTGTATATACTATTTTTTATCATTTATATCAATGATTTAGATGTAAACATACGAGGTATTAGTAATTTTGCAGATGACGCCAAAATAGGAGGTTTAGTGGACAGTGAAAAAGATGACCAAGGCTGCAATGTTTCCTGCAGGTGTCACCATTTCAGATGCTGCCCAACCTGCTGGGGATCTCCAGCACTTCTTGGTTTTGTTGCAGATTTCCACCATTTCGCTGAAGCACTTGGGAGACAGAGAGCTGTACAGCTCCAGACTTTGTTGACTCTAATTCCTGGGACGTCAGGACTGATGAATGAAGAGGGACTCAATCCTCGTTTAATCCTCCTTTCCTTTGGTTTTCGGAGCCGCTGACTCCATCACTAATATTCTACATCCCACTCCCTGACCTGAATCTGACCCATCTAACCTGACACTTTAGCTCACATCCCCCTGCCAGACTAGATAATACTTCACCAATGGAACTGGCAATAGCACCCCCCCCCCCCCCCCCCCCCCACCCAGGAGATTTGACCCAGCTCTGTCCAGGGTAACCGGTCAGGCTGGTACAGGTCCCACCTAACCCAGAAACGGTCCCAATGCCTAAAGAATCTCAACTCTTCTCTGGTACACCATTTCTCCAGCCACATATCCAGCTGATCGCCCTCTTATTCCTGCTCTCACTAGCACATGGCACTGGGAGCAAGTCTGACATCATTACATTTCAGGAGCTGCATTATAATGTGTCCCTACTCTCCCAATATCCAGCTTTCAAGCACTCATCCCTTTGTTTCATGATGTCGTTGGATTTGGTGTGTTCTACAACCACGGACTGTTTACCCTCCAGCTCCAGAATGTCCTGTAGCTGCATCATGATATCGCGGATCCTGGCACCAGAGATATAACATACCATCCTGGATTCATGGCTGTGGCCAGAGAAGTGCCTGCCTGTAACCCTGACGATTGAATCCCCTGTCACTCTCTTTCTTCCCGTTCTGTGCAGCAGAGCTATCTACGGTGTTATGAACCTGGCTGTTGCTGATTTCCCCTGAGACCGACACACACACACACACACACACGAATCCCAAGCAGTATACAGGATCTGTTTGGGAAGGGAATAACCACTGGGAACTCCTGCACTTCCTTCCTGAGCCTTTTAATTGATCTGATGGTCACCCATTCCCTTTTTGCCTGTGTAACCCTCACCTGCGGTGTGACTAACTCACTAACCGTGCTGTCCATACCATTCTCGGTATTGCAGATGCTCCACAGTCAGTCCACTCACAGCTCCAGCACTGAAAAACAGTTTCCCAGTAGCTGTTGATGGGCACATTTCCTGCACACATAGCCCGTCAGGGACACTGGAAACATCCCTAATTTTCCCACATTGTACAAGAGGAGCACACCATGGGTCTGAGGTCTCCTGTTACACAGGCTCTCTAGATTCAGCTAGTTACTCCCATTTAGAGAATGTAAATGAGTCAGCAATCTTCCTATCCTTCAAACATATCCATTATAATCAAAATCCCGAATTCTTTACTTAAGCTGATATGTTATAGCTTAAAAACGTTTACAAAATCTCCACAGGTATCGCTGACAAACTGACTGTTCCCTTTGGGACCATGTGAATGTCTGAATGGGCCAAAATAAAAATGAGTTTTAGCTTCACCTTCTCCCTGTCTCCCCACGCTCTGTTTACACCCAACTCTAAAATACTCATTGAGCCAAGCAGCCCTCACAGTGCAGCCCTGTCATTTTCATTGTCTGCTCACACCTACACTGCCCTCAGCCTCCTGTACTGTTCCAATGCATCTCAATGGGAGCTCAGGAAAAGCATCTCATCTTGCAATTCAATCCTTTGTAGCCCCAGAGTCAACATGGACCGCAGCAGTTTCTGGATAAACAGACAGTTGTTAGAATCTGGAACATTCCACCTAAAAATGTACTGGAATTTGAGTTCATAAGGAGTTGCAGGGAATTGAAAATAAGGAGTTTACAGGTTAGTATCATGAAGTGGGTGACTGGGACCAAATCTGACAGTCCCTACAAAGAGACGAAGTGCAATCTGGACAAATCTGTGCTCCCTCTCAGACCAAAACAGACCCTGAGTCCAGTTGCCTGCCACTTTAATACACGAGCCTGTTCCCTGGCCAACATTTGTCTCATTCTTACTGCAGTGTTCCACGGAAGCTTGATGCAGAACACTCCAGAACATACAAAATGGCCCTGCATTTCAAGGACTGTAATTTCCCCTCCCATGTGGTTAACAATACCCTTCAGTGTATCCCCACCACTTCCCACACCTCTGCCATTGAACCCTACCCCTCCAACCACAGCAAGGATAGAACCCCCAAGTCCTCACTTTTCAGTCAGATACAACACATCATCCTCTGCCATTTCCACCAAATACAATCAGACCCCACCAACAGAGATATCTTTTCCTTCACACCCCTTTCAGCATTCCTCAGAGACCATTCCCTATGAGTTCCGCATTAGATCTATGCTCCCCACTAACCCATCCTCTACTTCCAACATCTTTGCCTGCCATTGCAAGAGGTGTAAAACCTGTGCCCACACCTTCCCCTCACCTCCATCCAAGACACCAGAGGTCCCTTCCACATCCAGCAGAGATTTTCCTGTACATTGAATAACCTCATTTATTGTGTTCATTGCTCTCTACAATGGGGAGACAGGACGCCATCTTGCAGAATGTTTCAGGGAACCTTTCTGGGAGACATACACCAACCAGCCCCACTGACTGTGGTCAACCATTTCAACTCCCCCTCCCACTCTGCCAAGGACATGCATGTCCTGGACCACCTCCACCACAAAATCCTAGCTACATGACTCCTGGAGGAAGAATACCCCATTTTCTTTCTTGGGACCCTTCAACCACAGAATCAACGTTTCATCATTTCCCCTCCCCCCATCTTATCCCAGATCCAGCCCTCCAAATCAGCACCACCCTCTTGAACAGTCCCATCTGTCCATCTTCCTTCCCAATTATCCACTCCACCCTCTCACCATTACCCTCCACCAGCATCTTCCTCTCGCCTTCCCAATATTTTCCCCCCAGCCCCCCACACACATCCTATTATCTGTCAGCCCTCTTCCCCACTCTCACATTCCTGCTGAAGGGCTTAGGCCCAATATGTCAATTCTCCTGCTCCTTGGATACTGTCTGACCTGCTGTGCTTCTCCTGCACCAAACTTTAACGTAAGCTGGAAGAACAACACCTCATTTTATACTTGGGGACCCTTCAGCCCTCTGGCCTTAAAACTGAATTCATTAATTTTAGGTCCTATGTCTCCCACGTCCTAGCGCCCTAGTGCCCCACCCCACACACCAGGCTTTGTTATTACACATTACCTATGGTTAGCCACTAACAGTCACCATTAACATCTATTCACCCTCCCCCAGCCAGATCTTTATCCATTCCTTTGTCCAATTGCTCCTATACCACTCTTTGGACTATATCACCACCTATCATTTACTCCTTAACCCCTACCTTCTGCATATAAACGACATTTCTTTTCAGTAACATCAGTTCTGAGGAAGGGTCAGCGGATCCAAAATGTTAACTGATTTCCCTTCTCTGATGCTGCCAGGCCTGCTGAGCTTTTCCAGTACCTTCTGGCTGTTGTTTCTGATTTGAGCATCCACAGTTCTTTTGGTTTTCATTTACTAATACAGGTCTAGCAGCCCACATCGTGTGTTTATAAACCCTCCCAGTCCACACAAACTCCATTTCTCTCCCACTCCCTTCTCATTCATTGGGTCTCTTCCCACCCACTGCCCAGTGACACCGCACCTGCACAGCTCATGGTCACATGTTGGCCTGTTGGCAACACGCCTCATTCACTCCCATTGGCTAGAGGATTACACCTAGCCACCGATTGGTCTGAAGCTGCCATCAATCAGCCAGACCCCATTGTGACATGAGTGGTGGGATCCTCCCAGGAGTGTGGGAGGCTGAGGGGTGACCTCAGAGGTATATACAATCATGAGGGGCATTGATGGGATAAATAGACAAGGTCTATTCCCTGGGGTGGAGGAGTCCAGAACTAGAGAGCATTAGGTTTAGGATGAGAAGAGAAAGATATGAAAGGGACCCGAGAGACTACATTTTTCATGTAGAGGGTGGTGCCTGTATGGAAGCTACTGTCAGGGGAAGTGGTGGCAGCTAGTACATTTACACCATTTGAAAGGCATCTGGATGTGTATATGAATAGGAAGGGTGTAGAGGGATATGAGCCAACTGCTGCCATATCGTACTAGATTAGGATAGGATATCTGGTCGGCACGGACAAGTTTGACTGAAGGGTCTGTTTCCGTGCTGTATATGTCTGTGGCTCTGCCCTGGGATGAGCTTCATCATTCACAGTGAATGGGGCAGTGTCACAGAGCACAGGGGTTGGGGGCTATTCAGCACTTTGGGGCTGTACTGTCTCCCTCTGGACATGCTGCCAATCTGCCCTTACTCCCCTCCCATTTACCTGTAGCACTCCAAATTTATCCTCAAATAGTTAAATTCCGAGATGTACAGCACAGAAACAGACCATTCGATCCAACTCGTCCGTGCCACCCATTTATCCCAAATTAATATTGTCCCATTTGCCAGCACTTTGCCCATATCCTTCTAAAGTTTTCCTAATCACGTACTCAGTCAGATGCCTTTCAAATGTTCTAATTGTACCAGCCTCCACACTCCACGTGGCAGCTCATTCCACGTTCAGCTTGAAAACATTGCCCCTTAGATCCCTTTAAAATCTCTTCCCTCACACTTTAGGCTTGTGCCCTCTAGTTTTGTACTCACTTAACTTTGGGAAAAGACCCTGGTTGTTCACCCTATCCATGTGCTTCACGATTTTATGGACCTCGAAGGTCATCTCTCAGCATCCGATGCTCCAGGGAAAACAGCCCCAGCCTAATCAGCGTCTCCCTATAGCTCAAATCCTCAACCCTGGCAACACCTTTGCAAATCTTTTCAGAATCATTTCATGTTTTGTAATATCACTACTGCAGCAGGGAGACCAGGACTGAAAGCAGAATTCCAGATGTGTCTGAATCAATGTCCTGTAGAGCTGGGAAACAATGTCCCAACTCCAATACTCAATGTACTGACCAATAAAGGCAAGTACACCAAACGCCTCCTTCCCTACCCTGCCTATCCATGATTTCACTTCCAAAGAACTATGAACCTGCACTTCAAGGTCTCTTTGTTCAGCAACACTCCCCAGGACCTTCCCATTAAATGTATAAGTCCTACCCTGATTTGTTTTTCCAAAATGGAGCACCTTACATTTATCTGAATTCACTCCATCTACCACTCCCCAGCCCATTTGATTGAAGTCCCATTGTACTCTGAGGTAACCTTCTTCCCGATTCACTTTGGTGTCGATGTAAAGTCACTAACCATAGCTTCATATGGAAATCATTTATATAAATGATGAAAAGCAGTGAACCCTGCACCGATCCTTACACCATATTGCTCATCACAAGCTTCCAGTCCGAAAGGCAACCCTTCACCACTACCCTCTGTCTCCAACCTTACAGCCAATTTTATATCCAAATAGCTAGTTCTTCCATCTTGAATGTCTTTCTGAAGTCCAAGTTAGTGATTTCCATACACAAAGCCACGCTGACTGTCCCTAATCATTTCTTACCTTTCCAATTACATCTAAATCCTATCCCTGAGAAGCCCTTCCAACAACTTGCCTGACTCCAGGCTCACCAGTGTATTGTTCCCTGACCTTTCCTCATCACCTTTCTCAAGTAATGGCGCCCGTCTTCCAGCACCTCGGTGATACAAATGTCTCAGTGAGGGGCCCAACTATCACTTCCCTAGCTTCCCACAAAGTTATGGGATTCACCTGATCATGTATCAGGGATTTATCAATCTTGATGCATTATACAAGTTCCAGAGCCTCATGACTAATATGGACATTTGTCAAGTTATCCCTATTTATTTCTCCAAGCTCTCTCACTTCCATATCCTCCTTCAGTATAAGGTGACATGGAATACGCAGATAGTATCTCTCCTGCAGATCCATAGACAGCCTTGTTGACCTTTGAGGGTCCCTATTCTCTGCCTGGTTACTCTTTTGTCCTTAGTGTATTTCTAGAATCTCTTTGGATTTTTCCCAAACCCATTTCACAAAGCTCTCTCGTCCCCGTTTTGCCCTCTTAGTTTCCCTCGAGTATATTCCTACTGCCCCTATACTCCTCCAGGTATTTACACAAACCCAGCTGTCTGTACCTGCCATATCCCTCCTTCATTTTCTTGACCAGAGCCAGAATTCCTCTTGACAGGCAGCATTCCTTACACCTCCCAGCCTCGGCCTTAACAGGAACATACTGTCTATATACTCATTGTCGCAGGCCTATGGGGGCAATGTCAGAGGAAGACAAAGAAACAATCAAGCATTCTCAGTAAAGAGGCAGTGCTGGGAAAGATACCAGCCGAAAGGTAGATGGGTCTCCTGGCCGTGATGGAATGCATCCCCGGGGACTGGAAGAGATGGCAATGGGTAAATAGCAAATACACTTGTGATAATTCACTAAAATTTGCTGGACTCTGGGACGGTTCTAACAGATTGGAAAGCTGTAAATGTGATGCCATTATTTTAAAATGGACGTGTTAGCATAACTTCTGTAGTGGGGAAAATGTCCGATCTCTCAAGAAATAAATAGTGAGCTATGTGGATAGAAATTGTCTCATCGAGCAGACACAGCATGGATTCATGAAAAGTGGACGACACTAAGATGAGTGGTAGAGCAATGTGTGCAGAGGCCACTGTCAGTCTGCGCAGGGATACAGATAGGTTAATTGAGTGGTTAAGGGTCTGGCATATGGACGACAATTTTGGGAAACGTGAGGTCATTCATTTTGGTCGGACTAACAGCAAACTGGATGATGAAATGGTGAAAACTTGCAGCAGGCTGCTGTACAGAGAGAGCTGGGTGTCCTTGTGCATGAATCACAGGAAGCTGGTTTGGGCAGGTGCAGAAGGTAAATAAGACAGTGAAGGGAATATTATCCATCATTGCTAGAGGGATGGTTATGCTGCAGCTGTACAGGTTGCTGGTGAGGCCACACCTGGAGTACTGTGTACAGGTTTTCGTCCCCTTACTTCAGGAAGGATGTACTGGCGCTGGAGGGGGGGCAGAGGAGGGTCACTTGTTTGAGTCTGGAGTTGAGAGGGTTGCCTTATGAGGAGAGATTGACAAAACTGGTACGATCCTCACTGGAATTTAGAATAATGGGAGGTTGGTATAGGAAAAATGTAAAATTATGAAGGGAGTAGATAAGATAGAAGCAGGGAGGTTATTTCCACTGTGGACTGGACAAACTAGGGTGCATAGCGACAAAAGAAGTGGGTATCAGATTTAGGACTGAGTTCAGGAGAAACTTCTTCAACTAAAGGTTTGTGAATCTGTGGAATTCCCAGCTGATTGAAACAGTTGAGGCTTTCATCTTGAATGTCTTTAGGTCAAAATGTAGATTTACGATCAGGAAAGGAATTAAGGGTTATGGTGAGAGAGCAGGAAAGTGGAGCTGAGGCCATGAAAAGATCAGCCCTGATCTTATTGAATGGCAGAGCAGGCTGAGTCACAGACATACAGCACCGAAACAGACCCTTCGGTCAAACTCGTCCATGCTGACCAGATATCCGAACATAATCTCGTCCCATTTGCCAGCACTTGGTCGATATCTCTCTGAACCCTTCCTAAGCATACATCCATCCAGATGCCTAATAGATGTTGCAATTCTATCATCCTTCACAACTTCCTCTGGCAGCTCATTCCGTAAACACACCACCGTCGTGTAAAAAAGTTGCCCCTCAGGTGCCTTTTATATCTTTCCCCTCTCACGCTAAACCTATACCCTCTAGTTCTACACTCCCCCACCCCAGTGAAAATATCTTGTGTATCTATCCGATCCATGCCCCTAATGATTTTACAAACCTCTGAGGTCTCCCCTCGGACTACCACACTCCAGGGAAAACAGCTCCAACCTATACAGCCTCTCCCTTCAGCTCAAACCCTCCAACCAGGGCAACACCCTTGTAAATCTTTTCTGAACCTTTCAAGTTACACAACATCCATCTGATAGGTGGAGAACAGAATTGCACTCAATATTGCAAGAGTGGCCAAACCAATGTCCTGAACAGCTGCAACATGACCTCCCAACTCCTGTACTCACTGCTCTGACCAATAATGGAAATCATACCAATCACCTTCTCTAACCTATCTACCTGCGCCTCTACTTTCAAGGAATTATGAACCTGCATTGTAAGGTCTCTTTGTTCAGCAACACTCCCTAGGACCTGACCATTAATTCTATCAGTTTTGTTAAGCTTTGCTTTTCCAAAATGCAGTACTTCACATTTATCTAAATTAAACTCCATCTGCCACTCCTCAGCCAATTTCCCATCTGATCAAAATCGCGTTGAAACCTGAGGTACCCTTCTTCACTGTCCACTACACCTCCAATTTTGGTGTCATCTGGCAACGTACTAACAAGACCTCTTATTTATATAAATGATTTGGATGTGAACATGATGAGAAGTAGTGGACCCAGTACCGACCCTTGCGGCACTCCACTGGTCACAGGTCTCAAGTCCGAAAAACAACCCTCTTCCACCACCCTTTGTTTTCTACCTTTGAGGCAGTTCTATATCCAAATGGCTAGTTCTCCTGGTATTCCGTGAGATCTCACCTTGCTAACCAGTCTCCCATGGTGAATCTTGTCGAATGCCTTACTGAACTCCATATAGATCACATCTACCGCTCTGCCCTCAAAAATCCTCTTTGTTACTTCTTCATAAAACAGCTCAGTCAAGTAAGTGACATGATTTCCCGCACACAAAGCCATGCTGACTATCCATAATCAATCCTTGCTTTTCCAAATACATGCAAATCCTATCCCTCAAGGTTCCCTCCAACAAGTTGTCTAGCACCAACATCAGGCTCATGGGTCTGTAGTTCCCGGGCTTGTCCAAACCGCCTTCATTAAACAGTATCATTATATAAACCAACCCCGAGTCTTCTGGCACCTCAGCGATGACTATCGATGATACAAAAATCTCAACCAGGGGCCCAGCAATCACTTCCCTAGCTTCCTACAAAATTTTAGGGTCCACCTGAACAAATCCTGGGCATTTATCCACTTTTCTGCATTTTAAGACATCCAGTCCCACCTTCGCTGTAATATGGAAATTTTTCAAGGTGTCACATCTATTTCCCAACATTCTATATCTTCCATATCCTTCTCCACAGTAAATGCTGATGCAGAATATTCGTTTAGTATCCCCTCCCCACCGCATCACCTGCAGATCCACACACAGGCTGCCTTGCTGATCCTTGAGGAGCCCTATTCTCTCTCTAGTAACCCATTTGCTCTTAATGTATCTATAAAAACCCTTTGGATTGTCCTTACCCTATTCACCAAAGCTGTGTCCTGTCCCCTTTTTGCCTTACTGATTTTCCTGTGAAATATACTCATATTGCCTTTATACTAGAAGGATGTTCTGGATTGGAATAAATGCCAAATATTGCATCTTGATAAAAGGGCAGGACTTAGACTGATTAAAAGTCGGGCCTTGAATAGTAATATAGAACAAAGAGATCTCGGGGTTCAGATCTTTGCAATTTATGTCATATTTAGACAGGGTTATTCAGAAGGTGTATAGCACACTTGCCTTCATTTCTCTCACCTTTGAGTATAGGAGTTGGGACATTACGTTGAGGCTGTACAGGATGTTGGTGAGGCCTCTTCTGGAATACTGTGCTCAGTTCTGGTTGTGCTGTTATAGGACAGATGTTATTAAGTCGGAGCGGGTTCAGAAGAGATTTACCAGGATGTTGATGGGAATGGATGCTTTTGGTTATAAGGAGGGGATGGGTAGGCTGGGACTTCTTTCACTGGAGTGTAGGAGGCTGAGTGGTGACCTTATTGGAGGTTTATAAAATCCTGAAGAGTATAGGTAATGTGACAGCAGGTGCCCTTTCCAGGAGGGGGCGCAATTCAAGAGTGGGTATATACCTTTTAAGGTGCGAGAAGGAAGGCTTTAAAAAGATGTTCCGGATTTTATTTTTTGTTTTTGTACAGAGAGTGAATCATATGTCGAATAAACTTGCAGAGGACGAGGTAGCTGTGAATACAATTACAATTTAAGGGTGGCACAGCGGCTCAATGGTTAGCACTGCTGCCAGGGCCAATGTTTGATTCCTGCCTTGAGTGGCTGTCCATGTGGAGTTTGGATATGCTTCCCCGTGTCAGCGGGGGTTCCTCCAGCTGCTCCCGTTTTCTCCCATAATCCACAGATGTATAGAGTAGGTGAACTGTCCGTGTTCAATTGCCCATAGTATTCAGGGATGATTGGGTTTAGTGAGTTAGTAAGGGGTAAATGTAGAGTAAAAAGGGTAGGGGAATGAGATTCTAAGAGGAAAAAACATTTGGACCCGTATGTCGATAGGGAATGCTTGGATGGATTTGGACCAAGTGGAGGCAGATGCGATTAGTTCAGTTCGAATTTATGGTTGACACGGACTGGTTGGAACACAGGGTGTGTATCAGTGCTGTATAACTTTATGACTCTAACGCTTGTTCTCTCTGTAAATTCCTCAATGCTCGGAACTCTCCCTGTCAATGCCACCTCAACCAGTCTTACAACTCTTCCTTATCTCGATAATTCCTCTCCAGCTTCAAAACCCAAAAACCTCTATCACAAATATCTCTAACTCTGTCACATCCTCCATCCTCACAATCCTTTCCAACTTTCATCTCCTCCAGCTTCATTATCCTCTCTATCTCTAATCCCCTCCAGTCTCTCAAAGCTCTGCTATATGTGCCTTTCTTTATTTCCAGCCTTCAAGATTCCTAATGTTTATTACTCACTTGATGATGGCCCTTTCCGATTCCTGTGCTGAGCTTCTGAATTTTCTCTTAAACCTCCCAATCTCACTTTCCTCCCAAAAACATCGACCAATCATCTGTCATCTACTCTAGTATCACCTTTTCTGACCTGAAGTCCAATGGAACCTATCATATTCCTATAATAAACGTCTTAGCGGTCTACAGAACAGAAAAAGGCTGTGGTGTACATTGGGTCTGTGACAAAGAAAACTACCACCTAACTATCCTCATCTTATTTTTCAATAATTGTGGAAAAGTGTTATCTATCATGACATCGCAAGTGCATACTAAATACATCTTAAATATTGTTGGGAATTCTGTGTCTCCCACCCTTACAGACAGTGAGGTTTAGTGCAACTGTTGCTCTATGATGATATCACCCACAGGAACACAGAGCAGCTGGGTCTGTGCAAACCAGAGATCACCCACACATTGGGAAGGATGGCAGGGTCCCTGAGAGGGGGCATAGGAGATTTACCAGGAGGGCTCAAAGAATGGGGGATTTTTGCTGCATGATTACAGTTTTATCTCATTTTTTCATGTGACATGTGAGTTGCTAATACACATCAAGAATATCCATCAACAATGGATGGACTCTCCTTCCCAACCTCTCCCCTTGCCTGGAATGTAGTAACCTTCAGGTTAAATCACGACCAGACATCTTGCCCTAATGAGAGAGCAGCCCTATGGTCTGTTGGACAATGCTGACTACCTTTTACACAGCGATGCCACTGTACCTCGGGGGTGGGGAGAGGGAATGCTGAAGGTGGTGGATAGGAAACCACTCAGGCACAGTGCCTTGTCCTGGAGGATGCTCACTTTCTTTAATATTGTTGGGGGCTGCACTGATGCAGGCAGGTGGAAAATGTTACAACACAATCCTGATGTGTGCCTTATAGAGAGCAAAAAGACATTGGGGAATCAGGGGTTTGGAGAAACTGAGATTGTTCTCCTTGTAGCAGAGGAAATTGTGGGTGCCCTATGACAGAGGGGTTCACAGAATTTATACGTTAGAATAATCAACCTTACACTCATGAGCTCATCAGAAAAGGATTACAGGACACATTGAAGACTTGGGGGAGATCTACTGAGAGTGTAGGGTGATTCAAAGGAAAACTATTATGCAGTAAATGGGAATGAGCTGAAACACCATACTCACACAATGCGAATATCCAGGTCCTGGTGCATTGACTAATTTTGTCAGTGTTTGGCATTACAGTTACTGAGATTACCATCTGAATGTCCACCTGTAATACACGTTTATAAATGAACTGACAGTGACAGTTTTAAGAAACTCGCACCATCCGCTCCTCCTGGCCCAGGATGACTGGGCACATTCCCCCTTGTGGAGGTCAGCAGTCAGTTCAGGGGGAAATCTATGTGGGTTTCTGTGAGTTTCCACCATGGGGCTGAACAGGGCAGATCTTTGACACATGGGACACAATGTTTGAAGAGCTAGTGAGATGTGGGGAGCAGGATTTGCTTCCTTTTCTTTCCTTTCGTGCTGCTGCTGTGCCTCATCAATTAGACATGGGGGGAGTGAAAGGCTCATGCAGCTTGATGGGCAAGATGTCTCCATTCTGACCAATGGGCAGCAAGCTCCTCCCAGTTATTCCAAACAGTCTCTCTGAAAAGGTAACAACTGCTTCCCACTGCCCAGTGCTCCCAGGAAATGTTTAGCAGAATGAGTGGGGAAATCTCCTAGGAAAGGCAGAACGGTAAAGTTCCAAACGGATTATAAACCGTTTACAAAGAGGGATACATTGGAGGAGTGGGCAACAAGTTAGCAAATGGAGTATCACTTGGGAGAATGTGAAGTTGCTCATTTTGGAGAAGATAATAAAAGAACAGAGTATTATGAAAAAGGTGGAAACTGTCGAAAGCTGCACCACAAAGGGACATGGGGTATTTGCGTAGGAAACACAGTTACAACATGGAATCAGGATCGGGAATGGAACGTTGTTTCTTATTGCAATCAGTTTTCAGTGTAAGTGTTTGGATTATATACCTGAGAGTAACTTTATAAAGTGCGAGTGAGACCACATCTGGAGTAATGACAGAAGTTTTGGTCCCTTTATTTAAGGGAATACATAATTTCATCCGAGGCATTTCAGAGAAGATTAACTGGGATGATCCCTCGCTTGCAGGGATTATCTTTTAAGAAAAGGCTGAAAATGTTGGGACCCTACTCACTGGATTTGGGAAGAATGAGAGGTGATTTCATTGTAACATGCAGGATTCTTAAGGAGTTTGACAGGGTAAATACTGAGAGGATGTTTCCAATCATGAGGGAGTCTGGAATCAGATTCTCGGAATCAAGGGTTCTGTTTTAGATTCGTCAAGTTTAAGGCAACATCAACACGGGTCAAGGGTTTCAGTAGCAATGGAGCTGGGTTGAGGGGGGGAAGAAGCAATGTTTTAGAGATTGGAATTCCTGGTGTTTGTGATTGTGTAGATGTCTGATCAGAACGTCACCTTGGGGTTACAGATATGAGAGCAATATTGTGAAGAGTGTAGATCTGCCTCAGACAGTTCCCAGGGAGAGGGAGGGGCTCAGAAGTAAGGGAAAGTAATTTGTAATAGCAACCGAAGGCAATGGGTTTTACAATTGCAATGTTCCATTGCAGGGAATTGCAGCTAATCGAGTATTGGGAGCGTGATGAGCAGTTTGATAACTGAGTAATGGAGAGGGATGATGCGGAGGGAGAGCTAGGAATGTCCGTGTACATGTGAAACCTAATACGGTGCATTTGGACGATGTCATCTCCTGGCAGTATGTAGGTGAGAAACAGGAGGGACCAAGGAAAGATCCTTGAGGGACACCACATACAAGGAATTTAGAAAGGAAATGGAGAGTGGAGATGGAGCAGGTTTTTCCAACAATGGTGGGGTCAAATATTACATTGTAGCAGAATGGGAGAGAAGGACATAACCAGAAAAGACAGACAGACAGAACAAGGAACATTTTCTGTAATTTGTTGAGGGAGAGTGATGAGGAGGAAGAGCCCAACTCCAAAAACACTATTTCTACATTAGTGACATCACCCAACTCCACCCTCGTCTCAGATCATTTACTGAAATACTCGTCCATCCCTGTGTTATCTTCAGACTTAATTGTCCAAACACTCCTGGCCAGCCTCCCATATTGAACTTACATGTAATCTCAAGAGTATCTTAAACCCTCCTGCCCAAGTGCTCACTTGTACCAAAAATAGTTGATCCATCGAAAGGCTCCTATTTACAGGCAACAATTTAAAATTCCCACCCTTGATGTAATTCATGGCTGTGAACATCCCTGTCTGCCTGCACCAGACAACCTGTTAGACCTCGACAACTCATTTGTGTTTATTCATTGCTTCACCTGTCTGGCTGTTTCTACTGTTGCCAAGGCAACATTGTCTGGAATTCCTACCCTAAACCTGTCAGACCTGCTTTCCTCTTTTAAGTGCTTCCGAAAATCTGCTTGTCTGGCAATGCTTTTGATCACCTGACCTAGTATCTCAATCTATGGCCTTATGTCAGAAGTTCTCAATAGTATTTCTGTGGAATTATAAACATGATAAAAAAACAAGCTGTTGTTGATTTGCACACACAATGTCAACTCTTCACTGTCGCTGAGTGAATAATCTATAACAGCACTTGCACAAACACATTGTGGGAGCACCTTAAACAAACGAACTGCAGCAGTCCAAGGAATTCAAACATCACCTTCTCCACATGCAATGGGGCTTTGGCATTGATCACTGGTGACTGTGGAGGGAGAAACACAGTTGCTATTTCAGGGAGTGCAAAATGCATTATAGGGAGGGAAAATGGTGCAGAATTTGGGATTTTCAAATTTGTGTTTTACAATGTGCACTAAGTTCTATGAAACCTCTCATCCCATACCATGACAATTTCCTTCTCTTCCTGGTCAATATGTCTTTCCTTCCCCCTGCCCTGCACCTTCACACATTTCTAATACCTTGGTCACAACAACACTGTGCTACCAGTGAAGTTTATCACGTGGTTGAGTATAGTCCCGTCCCTCATTCACTCCGATTGGTTGAAGGACCAACTGGCACATCCTGGTCCTCCAGCCTCGTCCCCCGACTCTTATTGTTCCTGCGCTGACATCAATAATCGGAGGCCCATTGTGGGCTGGAGCATGCTCAGTGCTTCCTGCTTTTTCTGCTGTTCATCAGGTATAAGAGAGAGGGGGCTCATCCCTGTTTCTCCTGATGTCAGGCAATAACAACAACTATCTGCATTGTATGGAGCCTTTCACGTTGACAAATCTCCTAAAATGCTTCACGAATAATGGAAACGTTGATTAAAGAACGATATTTAGATACATCTTTAAGGCGGACAGAGGGGGTTAGGGAGGATATTCCAAAGGTGTGTGCCCTCGGCAGCTCCAATCGTGGAGTGATATAGATGGGCAACCGCTTACAATGGAGAAAGTTAGTGGCTAACCATAGGCTAACAATCTCATGTCGTAGCCCACTACCCCACACACCAGGCCTTGTTCTCACAGCCTGCCATTACACACTACCTATGGTTAGCCACTAACAGTCTCCACTAACAGCTAGTCACCTTCCCCCAGCCAGATCGTTATCCACTCCTTCATCCAACTGTTCTTCTCACTCTATCCCCACCTATCCTTTACTCCTTATATCCTCCCCCCACACTATCTTCTGCATCTAAACTGACTTTTTTTTTTCAAAGTAACATCTGTTCTGTGGAAGGGACACCGGATCTTAAACTTTAACTCTGATTTCTCTTCACAGATGCTGCCAGACCTGCTGAGTTTTTCCAGAACCTCCTGGTTGTTGTTTCTGATTTACAGCATCCGCAGTTCTTTTGATTTTAATTTACCGGGAGTTTGTAATTCAGGTCCAACAGACTCTGTCCCAGTCGCTGCTGCCTCTCCCACCCACACCCAGTGACACTGCGCCTGCACAGCACATGGACAGGTGTTGTCTTGCTGGCCACACCCCTCATTCACTCCCATTGGCTGCAGGACTACACAGCCTCTCCTCCTATTGGTCTGGAGCTGCCATCAATCAAGCCAGCGCCGATTGAGAGATGAGTGGTTGGCTCCTCCCTCTCCCTGCTCTGGGATGAGTTTCACCATTCACAGAAAATGGGGCAGTATCACAGAGCACAGGGTCTGGGGGCTATTCATCCCATTAGGGCTGTACTCTCTCCCTTTGGAGAAACTGCATATCTGTCCCAAGTCCCCTCCCATGTGCCCACAGCCCCCCAAATCTTTCCTTAAAAAGTACAATTCCAAGTCTGTTTGAGAATACCTGCTGAATCTGTGTCGTTCAGACTGTTCCAGATGCTCAGAACTGACTGGAGTAAAATAGTGTTCACATTTTCACTTTGTATTATTTGCCAATTACTTAAAAGTAGTTACTAAAAATTGTGACAGTGTTAACAATTCTTCTCTGTCTGCAAATTCAAAACCTTGGAACCAAATCTGCACCAGGTCGAAATCACTGCTTCACCTTCTCAGCTCCACCTTCTCAGCTGCACGGATAATTATCTGTGCTTCAGCTAGGTCTCCACAAAAGAGAGGAGTGTATCTTAATAAATTAAGATACACTCTGGTCCAATTCGTCTGTGCCAACAAGGAATTCTAAAATAATGGATTACAATTTACCATCTATTGGCCTGTATCCATCAAAACCCTTCCTATTCATGTACCCAATTGGAAGCCTTAAAAATGTTGTGATTTTATCAGCCTCCACTACTTCATCTGGTAGCTCCTCCCATACACACTGCACATTCAGCTTGAAAACGTTGCCACTTAGATCGCTTTTAAATCTTTGCCCTCTCAACTTAAACCCAGGTGCTCCAGTTTTGGACCCACCTAACCTGAGGAAATAGGATCCCGGCTGCTCACCTTATCCATGCCCCTCGTGATTTTATAAATCTCCATGAAGTCACCTCTCAGTGTTTGACTCACGAGAGAAAATAGCCCCAGCCTATATAGCCTCTTTCTGTACCCCAAATCCTCCAATCCTGGCAACGTTTTTGTAAATCTTGTCCAAACCTTTTCAAGTTTCACAACAGCCTTCCCAGAACAGGGAAATTCAAATTGAAAACAGAATTCCAGAAGTGGCTTAATCAATGTCCTGTCCAGCCACAATACGACGTCCCAGCTTCTGCATTCATTGACCAATAACGGAGAGCGTTAATGGAGTCCCATTTGCCAGCGGTTCACCCTTGTTCTTCTAAATCCTCCCTCTTCATGTACCCAACCAGATGCCTGATTCCAACAACAGTGAGATTGGAATGGAAAACAGAATTCCAGAAGAGCTGCAATCAGTGCCCTGTCCAGCAACAGTATGACATCACAACAGCTGCATTCAATGCATTGACCAATAACACGGAGCGTACCAAACGCTGCATTCACTCCCCTGCCTACCTGTGACTGTACTTTCAAGGAACTATGAACCTGTACTCCAAGGTCCCTTTGTTCAGCAACGTTCCCCAGGACTTTAAGTGTACAAGTCCTGCCCTGATTTGCCTTTCCAAAATACAACAGCTCACGTTTATCTAAATTGAACTCCGTCTGCCATTCCTTGCTCCAATGACCCATCTGATCAAGATCCTGTTGTATTCTGAACTAACCTTCTTCACTGTCCACTACACCTCCAATTTTGGTGTCCTCTGTAAACCTACTGACCATACCTCATATTCACATCCAAGTCATTTATTTAAGCGCCCAATATCCATCCTTGCAGCACACTGCTGCTCCCAGGCCTCCAGTCCGCAAAGCAACCCTCCGTCACCACCCTCTGTCTCCTTCCTTCAATGTAGTTTTGTAATGATTTGCTCTCCCTGCATTCCATGTTATCTAACCCTGCTAACCAGTCTGCTTTGTGGAACCTTGTTGAATGTCCATATAAACAACGTTCACAGTCTGGCTTAATTAATTTTCCTTGTCACTTCCTCACACTCACTCAAGTTAGTGAGACACAATTGTCCATGTACAAAGCCACAGTAACTCTGGGTGGTTTGAACATGCAAATTGACTCAATTAATCATCTCGATAATGATATCTTCAAATAAAGATTCACGGAGAGCATGAGAGACTATTTCTGCGAGCAGGATGTCATGGAACTAACCAGAGAATGGGCTAATTTAGATTTGATATGATGTAACAAGGAAGGATTGGTGGATGAGCTTTGCCTTGGAAAGAGCAACTACAACATGCTGGAGTTTCACATTCAGATTGAAAGCGTGAAGACTGAGTCATACATGAGAGTTTTAGTGTTAGGCAATAATAATTATACTGGCCTAAGGAAGGATTTGGCCTGGGTGGACTGGGGGAGAAAAGAACAAAGGCAGGACATCTGAAGAAATTTGGCAAATATTTAGGGAGATACTAAAGACTGAAGAGGAATTGTATAATGGAGAAAAATCATTCATATCTTGATAAGGAAGTCAAAGATAACATGAAGGCAAATTATAGGGCATATCATACCGCACAAGTTAGTCACATTGTGAGGATTGTTCAAATCTGTGGCCTCATGGTGTTATCACTGAATTTTTATGTGATGAACCCAGATAATGTTCTGGTGATCTGGATTCAAATCCTGCCACAGCAAATGGCGGAGCGTGACTTCAAATCTGGAAGTATTGGGCGGATGGTGAATAAGAATCGATTGCCAAGAAAAACTCACCTGGTTCACTAATGTCCGTTAGGGAAGGAAACTACCATTCCACCATAGATTTGCCACTGTCAGGCTGAAGGCATTTCTCCTTATCTGCGTTCTAAAAGATCTTCTCTTGACTCTCAGGCTATGTCCTTGAGTTCTTTCTGTCCTAACAGTGGAAACATCTTCCCAACATCTACTCTGACCAGGCAACCAGTATTCTGAATGATTCAATTACATCCCCCTTCATCCTAATAAACTCCAGCTCACCCAGTGACCTCATATATTAAGCTTTTCATTCCTAGGACCATTCTTGTGAAGCGACTCTGAACAAGGTCCAGGTACGGTGCATCCTCCCTTAGTTATGGGCACAAAACGGTACACAATACTCCAATGATCAGAGTCTTATCGAGCCTCAGAAATTCACCCTTGCTTTAATATTCAAGTCCTCTCAAAATAAATGCCAAGACTGGATTTGCCTTTCTGACCGGGCACGCCATCTGAAAGAATAATCTTACAATGGTCAATATTAAATTAACCATGGAGTTACTACAACGAACAATGATTAATGCATACTGGGAAATGGATCCCAGCCTTGACTAAAGTCTCTGTGATAATTCACAAACTGCAGAATCCAGACAGGCTGCAGCTACCCACACATGGTTTGCAAACAAACCTGACAGCTCCAGACCATGTAATACCAACTTGAAGTTGGACCTGAATGGGACAATGGATTGTTGCCCTTGAGCCAACCCATGGTTAAGTCTGATTGATCAGGGTAAATGAACCTGATCATTCCATTGACAGATCATCCTTACCTTCCCAAAAGGGCGTGAAGACTTCAATGGAAAAATCACCACAAAACCCCACACAGTGCAATAACTCGAGAATAACTACGGAAAGAGAAGGCACCTCCAAGACCATCAGAAGAACAAGAAGATATCACCAAGTCGAGCCCGGTCAACTTCTAGTGGGGTGATTTGTGATCATCCAAAGTTAAATTAAAGCATAAGATATTTGTAGCGTTTATCATTCCGTTATAATACGTTTTATTGTTCTAATATTAAATGTGTTCAATAAACAAATATTGTTTGAAAGAGTTAACTAAGGTCTTCTGCCGAATATAAGATTTCAAACACACTGTGCGCCAGATACAACACCTTCCTAGTTGCTGACTCAACCTGTAAGTTTATCTCGAGACAATCCTGGACTGGAACTCGCAGCTCTCTTTGCACTTCAGACTTTTGATTTTTCTCTCCACTTATAAAGTAGTCCATGCCTGTCTTCTTCCTATTAATGTGCATCACCTCACACTTTCCCAAGTTGTACTCCATCTAACACTTCTTTGCCCACTCTCTTAATAGTTTTTTTAGTTTCTCATCTATTATTTGTTCCACACGAGTATCTCTCCAGAGCAATTTTCCAGTGCCTCAATATCCACTTCTGCCTCTCTTTTGCCCTTCATATGTCTAAAGTAACTCTTACAGTTGTCCTTTGTATCACTGGCTAGCTTAACCTCATATTTAATCTTCTCCATCCTTATTTCTTATTTTGTTGTCATCTGTTCTTCTTTGAAAGTTTCCAAATCTTCTGGTTTCCCACTGCTATTTGATATGTTATCTGGTTTCTATTTTTCTTTTACCGTGGCCATGACTATCCCAATCATTCATGGTTGCCTCATCCTCGCTGTACAATGCATCTTTTTCCTCGCGATAAATCTCTGCTGTGACTCCTGAGTTACTCCGAGAAACTCCCGCCATTATTGTTCCACTCTCTTTCCTGCTAGGCTCCTCTCTCAGTCAATTCTACGCAGTTCTTTCCTTGAGTCTTTGAAAGTGCCTTTATTCAGCTATAATATTAACTCCGATTCTACTTTCTTCCTCTCAAATTGAAGAATAGGTTCAATCATATTCTGATCACTGCCTCCGAAGGTTTCCTTCACCTTAAGCTTCCTTATCAAGTCTGCCTCACTACAAAACTCTAAATCCAGTATTGCCCATTCCCTCGTTGCCTGCACCATAAGCTGCTCCAAAAAACATCTTGTACACATTCCACAAATTTATTTCCTTGTAAACCACTACCACTGATTTTCCCAGTCCACCTGCATAATTGACATTCCCCCACTCACTGTAACTTTGCCTTTCCTACATATCGTTTCTATCTCCAGGTCTACCATGGCCCCAGCTCCTGACTACGATTTGTAGACCTGTTCATAACTCCAACTACGGTTTTTCACCTTTACGTCCTAAGACATAAGACCATAAGACCATAAGACCTAGGAGTGGAAGTAAGGCCATTCAGCCCATCGAGTCCACTCCGCCATTCAATCATGGCTGATGGGCATTTCAATTCCACTTACCAGCGTTCTCCCCGTAGCCCTTGATTCTCCCCGTAGCCCCGTAGTCCTGCAATTTTACATTCCACACCATCTGACTCTGTTTTAAGTAATGGAACTGAGTGATGCGACTGCAAAACACTTTAGCATTGTCTCAAATTTATAGGTTAGACTTGGAGTGATAATATTTTATTGTCAATTAGTTTGCAATATGGCCACAGTGTATTTCTTTGCCCAAATATTCTGTCTGTATTATGGAATAATGCAAACTGTTGAAACTGTTCGAGAAGGAAGATAGAAAGAGGAGATTAAGGTGGATCAAGTGAACAGCCAAATATTGGTGTATAGAACATAGTAGGAAAAATGTGTCCGTGCTAAAAGATATTGGTGGGTTGAATGGAAACGTAGTGTATCATTTCAGTGGAGAGATTGGCTTTAGGCATAGAGGAACCGGGCACCTGGATTACAAAGCAAAAACTTTACATGACATCAATTTTTTAGGTAGGTAAGATAAATGTTGAAACTTTCCGAAACAGAATACATTTAAAAGTAGGGACGATTTTCGACAGATTTAAAATGTAGTGGGGTAACAACATCGAGAGAACGGTGGCCACAATGATATGAAATGCAATCCAGGGAAGATTCACTCATCTGTCTTTTGTGAGGAGCGTTTATTTCAGGAGGAAATCTTGAAATGACTGGCCCTGGATCTGCTGGGGTTTAGGCAAACAACAAGTGATCTTGGTTAACCTCAGAATATTCCAAGTAGTCTTTACAAGTTGAATTCGAAATCAATATTTCAGTTTGTGTGAGAGATTACCATGAATGGATGGACTGCAAAACTGAAAAATGTTAAGATGTTGATTTGGTGTCATCCTCTCAAAGTGTTGTGTCTTTGTGCAATTCTCTTCCCAGATGGCGATGGAGGAGAAGACATTAAATATTCCTAAGACAGAGGCAGGCAGATTCTTGGCTAAGAATGACGCACTAACCTTATAAGGGCAAAGTAGGAATGTTTGATTGAGGTCACAATCAGATCATTCACGATCTTATCACATGATGGAGATGTTTTGACTCCTTACTCTTGATGCTCGCTACTACATTTCTGTTGTCTTTAGACACTGAAAAAGAATATGACACGGTTCTCATGAACATGAAGACTTTTCCTTTCAGTTTATAGGACACAGCTTTCCATATATGACTTTTAAAGAGCACTGGAAAAACACTCAGGAAAGGTTCATGATGTTGCCGAGAGGTCAGGAGCATAGGACAAAGGGAAAGTCTCGCTTGAAACTGGTTTAGAAATCAGATTGGGTCGAATGGGTAACTTTAATACTGCAGATCCCTCTCAGTTGTTCTTGTGAGGTGCATTTCATTGGCAAGGCCAGCATTCTGTTGCCTGTGTTTAATTTCTATTCAGAATATGGCGAAAAACCCCAGGAGTTCTTGTGGTGCAGGAACACTAACAGGAATGTTACAACGAGAGAAGTGGGTTTCTTAACAATTTGACAGTGAAGGGAGAATGATATAGCTTCAAATCCTGTGTACCCTTGAAGATTGTATTCTTCACTATCTGATGCTCACAAACAATGGAAATAAAGAGACCACATTCTCTGTTTCCAACAATTAAAATGACAGAGTCATGCAGCATACAAACCGGCCCTTCAGCCCAATGCAACTACATCAGCCAGAAAACAACAAACTACATTATTCCCAGTTACCTGAAGATCTATAGCCTACTATTCCCTTGCATTTTGCATTTAAATGCTGCGTTACCTTGTACCTGTGACCTGAGCTTTATTGTTCTTCCAATATATGCACGAAATGGTTTCACAGAAATAGATCACACAATTTCAATAACAGCGACAAACTCATCAGATCAACAAATGGCCTCACTGTTTAATAATTATTAGAAAATCGATTTTTCTTTTTGGTTCATTTGGGATTTTAATGGAGCTGGTCCAGCATTAATTGCCCTTGAGACGTTCCAGTCCAGTCGGTGTTGGTCCATCCAAGTTGCTGTTGGGATGGAGTACCAGCAGTGTATCTCATGTGTCGGTTTAACTGGGAGTAAATATTGCTGATAGTGGATGGAGTGTTACACAAGCCGCCATGCCATGATGAACAGCTTGCAGGAAACCAGACTCTCTGTCAATGCGAGTATACAAGAAGGTATTTATTATTCTTCAGAAAATAACAACTTACATGACAAGTTTATATAATAATGAAGGGAAGTCTGTCTCTATGTTATTCGTGTCCTTAAAATAATGGCGTCAAACAGCTGGAATAATGTTGGTGCTGTCGTTGGAGGATTCTTGCCCTGAGCATGTGAATTATCCTGGATGTTTTCAGAGATGACTGGGCTGTCCTAGGCTGAGTAAGTACTGATACTTCATAGGATGCTGCTGCTTTGTAATCTCACCACTTACTGAGCACAGTTCGATGGAACAAACCAACAAGTCCCACTGGCTGCTGCTTCAAAATACATCGCAGCATTCATGGCTGCTTCCACATGAAATCACAAATCCTCTCATAATGTCTTGTCTTTCATTTTAAACATGTTCCCCCTTGTTTTTAATCCTTTGACGAAGGGGAACAGCTGTTGACTGTTCACTCTGCTCGTACCTCTCATACTCTTATACTGCCCTGTCAGTTCAGTTACTTCCCACATTGCACACAGGTTCAGTAGATGGACAATGCTAAATTACCCGTCATTTTAAGCTAGTTTTGTTAGCTATGGGAGACGCAGGGACAGGGTAGGGGGTGGGTTAGCCATGGGAAATGCAGGAATGGTGTACGAGGTGGGTCTGCATGCAATGCTCTGCAGAGGTCTGTGTGAAATCGTTGGGACAATTTTCCATAAAATATCAAAAATAAAGTGTAAATCAAACAAAGAAAGATGCTGCGGTTCTGAACCAGAAGGAAACAGAGTGCTGGGGAAACGGAGCAGGTTTGGCAGCCTCTGTCAAGAGTAAAACAGAGTTAGCATTTTGAGTCCACTGACCATGCATCATATGTGAAAGCAGCTGGGAAATAGCGTTGGTGGATTAAGTTGAATATATGGAGAAATAGAGACATAGAAAAAATAAACAAAGAAACTCTGGATAATCAGCTGGTATGGAAATAAATTGTGAGATCTTTTTCATTGGTTTTTGACCTTTTCCCATATTCCTGGGTATCATGCCCATGTAGGTATATATCCAAATCCTGGTTTAAAGTGAGCTCTATCCCATCTAAGTGTGGTCATCTTCTTTTCTTCATTAATGGGACATGGGTGTTGTTGGCTGGGTCAGCATTTATTTCTCTTTCCGAGTTGTTTTTGACAAGGAGCAGGGGAACTGCCTCTCTGAACCGTTGCATTTCGATATGCTGTAGGCTGGCAGTGCTCAGGTCTGACTGGTTTAACTTCTTTGAGACCTTTTAGTGTTATAACTGACTGTCTGGCTTGGTCATTTATAAGGGCATTTGAGAGACTATCACTGCTGACGGTCTGGAATCACATGTCGGTCAACAAGTGACAATAACAAATTCCCTGATCTTCCCTGATTGACACTAGTGAGCAGATGCTCTTACTTTTAACAGCCATCAATATTTCATTAGATTGTTAATTCCAAATATTTTATTGAATTCAAATTCCACCATTTGCTGCAGCGGGATTGATGTCGAGGTTTGGGTCATTACCTGGGAAAGGTATACCATTGGGAAATATTTGTGGAAATCTCAGAATTTATACTCTGTAGAAAACACCGCTCGACCATCACCTCCCCAGCATCTCTACCATCAATAAATATTATCGTGACTGAGGTACAGAAAATTGTGCAGTTACGTTGTCAACGATTTCCATGGAGAGCAGAACTATTCATATTTCAGTGACTGCACAGAAATATAACAGTTTATCCGCCAGGAATAGAAACGGAAGAGAGGTAGGCATTTTCAGCACTGAGTGGATGTGCCATGACTTGCTCTTGTCATTGGAAAGTCAGTGCAGGTTCTGTGGATGGTTTCCTTGCATTTGTGTTGTCGGCTGCTGCATTTATCCGGGGATACCAGAGGGCTTGATGCCCCTACACTGTGCAAGATATGGGGATAGATTTTACAATGTATCTGGGTCTGCAGAGCATGCATAGGGAGTAGCAGGGCACTGCACTGTCCTTACTGGGATTTCAACAAATATTTCCCAATGGTATACCTTTCCCACGTGCAAAGAATGAAGCCAGTTTATTTCAACAATGAGCTGTGCAGTCTCACACCAGGGAGAGGACTGTACTCAAAATTGCCCATCAACCATTTTGATTCTGGAACTTGCCAGACAGGAATGGGGGACATATCCATTATGCCAGAATCCCATCCTCTCACGTATTCACGAGGTGAGAGAGGCCATCTCTGTCCAGTGAGGTGAATACATTGGTTCTGTCCAAACAAAAGAAGCAACAGAAACTCTTTTTGGAAATATTAGAGAACAGAGTGACTGGCAAAAGTGAGGAAGTTATGAAATTTAGAATTAGTAAAGTCGAAATACTGGAAAAAACTCATTGTGTTGAAGGTTGGTAACCTGCTGGACCAGATGAGTGATGAATTTAGAGGGCTACAGGGATAGGGTTGGAGAATTGAGTTTGCTGGATAACTGTTTTTGGAGCTGGTGCAGACACGATGGATCAATGGCTTTCTTCTCTCCTGCCTTTTCCTTAATTATATGAGGGAGGTCAAAGCTCTATAGATTCTATAAAGTATCCTGCAGACTGGAAAGCAACTATTATGACCACACATACTTACAACAGGACGGAGGGTGAAAACAGAAAACCAACTGGGGATAAGATCATGTCAGTTGTGAGGAAACTGTGAGACATTTTTGTAATTACTCATAAATACATCATTGGAGAACATGACATAATTGAGCGGAGTCAACCTAGATTCAGGACAGGAAAAGTATCTTTGAAAAACGTACTGGAGTTTATGGAGGATGTTGGTTGTGACATCGAGGAGTGAGAACTAGTGGGAACGGTGTATTTGAATTTTCAGAAGAAGGTTGACACGTTTGCTTTCAGGCGAGTGAAGAAATTTACAGTTCTTGGGTAAGGGGGAGATATCCTACATGGATTGAGAATTGGATGATGGGGTGAACACACAGACTAGGGTCCTCCTATCAACAGAAGGCCACTACTGATTGGGTATCACTTGTATTAGTGCTTGGAACACTGTTATTTGTAACACAAAGAAGTGATTTGAATGTGAACAACACATACAGTCCTTTTCATGTTGTACTTGTGAGGAGGTGAGAGGTTGGGAAGTGTTTTTGTCAAAAAGGACCGGAATGTCCTTGGTCACAAGTCACGAACAGAATTCATGCAGGGCGTCCTATAATCAGGACAGGAAATGAAATGCCAGCGTCCATTACAAAATGAATCACGTGTAGGAGTAAAGACACCTTCCTGCAGTTGTGGAGTGTTACTGAGGCAGTATTTGGAATGTTGTGGACAGACTTTCTTTCCTTTATAAATCAATGATCTCCCTGTCACAGAGACAGTACAACGGAGCTTTATTAGAATAATCACGGGGATGATGGTAACATGAGGAGAGTGTGAAGGAAATGGATGTTTAATTTGTAGCACGGTGAGAGAAGAAGAGTTCACTGCACTGAAAGTTGAAGATCATGGATGAACACACATTATTTCCATTGAAAGACATTGGTGGCATGAGAAATTGCATTTTCCCCATGATATGTGCTTCTTGGTAGTTAATGTAGCTCTGTGGAGCTCCCGTGTTAGTTGAGAGAGAGCTTCAGGCTCTGAATGAACTCTCACTGCCTCAATGTGCAGTTGGTGTGTGACCTTGCACTGAATATCACATTGTTCACAAACCGGTCAGCAGCTACATTGCCTTACTTCTGAAAGAGTTAGCCATTCCCACTAGCTTCTGCCCTCCATAGAGAACACCACCCTACCTGCTCGGAGATGGAAGATGCCTTCTTGAAATTTCACATGAAACATTTGTCTTCACTCTTCACCTTCAAAAAACCACGTTTATGTATCAGTTGTGTACCATTAGCAATGGAACCAGGAGGAATGACAAGGAACAGGCTGTCCGTGCGGTCTCTGCCTTATTGGTTTGTCATGTTGGGGCGTCGATAACATGCTCCTATTTCTGTACAAGTGGATTGATGGGCTGAATGGCAGCATGGGAGAAGCTCAAGGGCCTGAATGGGCAACTCCTGGTTCCTGTTTAACAGCTTGATGTGTATAACTGGGCTGCTTCTCTTCCTGTGTAATAGGCAGGAGGGAATGAATGGGCTATCTCTATCCTTATCCAATAGTGTTAATGGGTTGAATGATCTTCTCACATTCCTCTGAAGTGAGCTTGAGGTACTGAATGAGCTCTTCCCTTTACTGTGGTAATGCACAGTGTCCAGCAGGACTGTTCCATGAATGTGACTTACAGTCTAACATCACAAGCCTGAATGATGCCCGAGTCTTGCTGCACATGAACACAGACTGCGACATGAGCTGAGCGAGGACACATTGTTCTGAACATCGCATGGTCTTCATTGACCTTCCCCACTTCTGAACTTATGATGGGGGGGGGGGGGGGGGGCGGGAGGAGAGATATTGAGGAGCAACTGAAGATGCTTGTCCTGTGGATCTTCCGCAGAGATGTCGCGGGACTGAGGTGGTGGATGTCCAAGAATCACAGTCAACGTTTTTTGTGCTGAATCACTCCAACCAGTGGGGAGATTCCTCGTAATCTCCATTAAGTTCCATTTTCTTCAGGTTCCTTGATGCCATCATCAGTCAAATGCTGCTTTGTTTTCAAGGCCAGTCACTCTTACCTGTTGTTTATATATTTTGTTGATATCAATAAGTCCTGGTGTATGTGTGTGCGGCGTGTTTCCTTCTTACAGAACAGAATTACTGTTGGGACATCTCTACTCTGGAGAAGGGGACTTAGATCATTGAGATAGTTGGAAGACAGGGATGGATGTTTGACACGTCAGACACTCCAAGAGTTAGGGCCTAGAGCAGACCAGTTATGATCCTATTGAAGGGAAAGGCACGCTGTAGGAGCTGAATGACCTATCCTGCTTCTTATGTTCTTGCATTCTATTATTAGAAGGTTCATCGTTGTTATTTTCTTAGAAGTCCTATGAAGGATTGTCATAGTCAGCGAGACTCGAGGATTTTGTGAGCAATATCTGGGTATAGCATGGGGGCATTATTTACAGTGAATCTAGGTAACAACATGACAAAGAAATGGAGCAGGGGGAACTTCTGTAAAGAGAGAGGAGGGGACTGTTTCACAGTAACACCCACTATTTTCCCAAGAACGTTTTCCAATCCACACCAAATCTTGTTTAATTGTATTCAGAGGCTGAACGGTCTCCTCTGTTTCTGCGCATCAGGTTGTAGGAGCAAGTGGTCTCCAACTGATCCTGAGTAGCAGATTGAGGGGCTGAATGGAATGGGGCAAAGTAGAACTGAGGAACAGAAGTGGGTCCCTGCCCCACCAGGCACTAATATTGTGGCTTATCAGATTATGGTCTCAGCCCCACGTTCCTATCTGCAGTTCATTATCCTTGAGTCACTTTCCTGTCAAATATTTAACTAACCCACCTTTGAATAAATGCAAACGCACAGGTACCACAAACCTGTGGGGAAGAGAATTCCTACTCAAATGATCTTTTGAAAATTTGTCCTTATCCCTGTTCCTACCGAAGTTAGAGAGTCAATATTTCTTTTTCTAGTCCCACGCCTCCAGAGGTCACGACAAATTATCAGTGCAACTAAGTGTGTGATTTGGTAACTGATATCCGTCTCAGACTGGGTCAGGTTCAATGTTAGGAACTAGTTAGACAGGTTTGTTAAATTTGTAAAAATAACTAATCTAAAACCCAAGGAAAGTTCCTCGAATTACGATGGAGACATAAATGATATAGTTTGGAAATTAACAATATGTACATTTGTTTTATTTTTCTGTTAACCTGAGACACAGAAACATGCACTCAAATATGCAGACCCGCGTGCGTGCACACGCGCCCACCCACCCATACTTCTGAAGGCAAATAGAAAAAAAAATGAAACTCTGCAGAATAATTATTGGGAATAGCTTTGTCCAAATAACAGTTGGTTTCATGACAAAAGCAAAATTGAAAATGTTCCATTGTTATTCTGTCTCTGAAGTTATTCTGCCTCACAGAAGCTGCTAGCACTGAGATTTCTTCCTGGAAAAGTTGGATTTGGCTGAAATCCCTTTGCAGCAGGCAGTGGAGAGATTCCAATGAATCCTCAACAGGAACCTTCAAAGAGTGCTGAAGATGGCTGATTGGTTTTCAGCTCGCATATTTTGCTGTAGAGAAGTACAAGTAGGGATGGAACAATGACCATTTGCTTTTACGACAGGTTGCATTTTCCCCTGCTCTGATTCGGAAACATGCAATAATGTGACCCGAACACCAACCTGGACTATGTCAGGTCTGGTTGAACATTCCCCTGATTGCATGACTCCATCCCTGTTATCTGGTCCATTTTGGAATGATTTGTAATTTATAATTTGAAAGTGTTTATATGAGTCTGCATATTTTTTGTACAATAAATTCATGTCGTCATAATACCTGTATTAAAATGAATATGTTGTCTTCTAAAACTGAAGTCTTAGTTTTATTCTCTCATCCATTAGCTACGCCCCAGAAAAACACTCCTCACGGGCTTGTGTGTGTCAATATGAACGTCTCTCATTCTCAGGCTTGAATTGTTCTGATCTTGTAGAGGCCATGAGGGGCATGGATGCGAGGAAGAGCCAAGCTTATTTTCCAAGGCTAGAGGAGTCCAAACCTGAGGGTAGTGATTTAATGTGAGAGGGGACAGGTTAAAAAGATACCTGAAGGGTAACGTTTTTACTCAAAATATATTGCGTGGATGGAATGAAATGACAGTAAAAGTGGTAGAGACTGGTAGAATTATAACATTTAAGAGGCAATGGATGGTCTATGAAGAAGAAGGGTTTAGATGGTTATGGGTCTAATGTTGCCAAATGGTACACTGATCCCTGAGGCACTCCTCCAAGTTACAATTTTACAACCTGAAAATAACCATGTATCCCAAATGTTTATTCCCTGATAGTTAACCGGGTTTCCCCTGTTGCTGGGCAGGAGGCTAGAAAGGTTGGATGGCCTCATCCTACACTTAGCGATTGATTGACTTCAATCTATTCATGCGAATCCTTAGAGGGCAGAATGGTCTCCTCCTGTCTCATTATAACGATGCTGACTGGCTGAATGGGATCTTCCTTTATCTTTGGAACATTACTGAGTGCTTGAGTGAACAACACTTGGGTTAGGAGTAACAACTGGCCATTCCACCCCTCACGCCTACTGCATCATTCAGAATGTGCATTGTTGATGTGATTGTAACTAAACATCCCTTTCCTGTCTGTTCCCAATAAACATGGATTCTCTTGTTCATAAAAGATCTATGGAACTGAGCCTTGAGTGCTTTCAGTAACCCAGTCTTCACTGCTACTTCGACATGGGAACACCACAGATCACACAGCCCCAAAGAGAAACGAACATCCCTGGCTCAGGCAGAAATGGGAATGCCCTTATTCTCAAACTGTGTTCCTCTCAAACCAATCACCACTCTTTTGATATATAAGGAGTCGATAGTTAGGAACATATATCGACCATTCAGCCCCTCAGGCCTGTCCACATTCCCATTAACTCTCCTAAATGAAATACTGACCACATGCAGTCTCCATTGAAATCGTGGAAAGACAATTCCAGGAAAGATTATATGAGCAATGAACCCTGGAGCAGAATTAGGCCATTCAGCCCATCTTTTCTGCCATGACATTTGATCGTGGCTAAAATATTTCTGAATCCCATTTTCCTGCCTTCCCCGACTGAGCATTGATATCATTATCAGTAAAAACGTATATATTTCTGTATTAAAGAAAGTGTGTGCCTGCATGTGGGGTTATGTTCATATGTTTGTGTGTAAATGTCCATATCTCCGTGCGTATCTCTGTGGGCATGTGTTATGTGTGTTAGTGTCAGTATCTCAGTTTGTGTAACACTATCTGCATCGCTGCGCAATGTTGTTTTTGAAGTAAATAGATTGAAATTGGAATCAAAGTTTCCCTCCTCCTCTTCTCTCTGTCTGTTCCTGTTGTTCATAGAGTTCATCGAATCGCTACAGTGTGGAAACAGGCCCTTTAGCCCAGCGCATCCATATTGACCTTTCGAAGAGTAACCCACCCAGACCCATTTCCGACTATCCGACGTTTACACCTGATTAACGCACCTGACCGACACATCCCTGGGCAATATGGGCAATTTAGCATGGCCAATTCTCCTAATATCCACATCGTTGGACTGTGGGTGGAAACCAGAGCACCCGGTGGAAACTCACGCAGACATGGGGAGAAGGTACAAACTCCACTCAGACAGTCGCCTGAGGGTGGACTCGAGCCTGGGTGCCTGGCGCTGTGAGGCAGCAGTGCTAGCTTCTGAAGTTTATGATTAGATTCATATAATACCTCCCTCTACTGGACTCTCCACACCACTGCATCAGTGGCAGAGTTCTTAACACTGAGAAGATAACAAATCCTTTACTGTGAATCTCTCAAATTGCACAGCCGTTTGATTTTTCAAATAATATCTTTGGAAGCACAGAGCGGTTTTGTCTGATACTTCACGATGTTGTTCCTGCGTCATTGCCACCACTACTGGGCCTTTTTCGCGATTTTTCAATACTTTCTCACAAATTTTAAACATTCAAGGCACAGAATGAGAAATAAATTCATCTCATCTCCTGACAAAATGGTTCACTCAGAGGTGAGCATTTCCATTCTGACAGGCCCAAGTATATTTGCCACCCTCCATTTATCAGCATTGCGTGTGTGTGTGTGTGTGTGTGTATGTATCTGTGTGTGTGGGGGGGAGGGGGTTGGGGGGAGTGTGTGTCCAGTGAGTGCTCACAGGGAAGTGGTCATCCACCTGCAGGACTCTGACTTTGATGCTACTGTTCATCAGAGTCAGGCGTGGACCTTGAACATGATGACACTGTTGGAGTATTGACGTTGTTGTTAACCACAGTAACTGGGCTGGAGTTGACTGAACTTACATTGCCACTTTCTAAACCTCAGGATGTCTCTCTGGGCAAGATGTCTCTACAAACAGCAATGTGCCAATGAGCAGGGATCATCTGTTTTGATTTAAGTTGTGATTATAGCACTCCTGCTTCACAGCACTAGGTACATGGTTGGAGACCAGCCTTGGTCAATGTGGAGTTCCCACATTCTCCCCATGATAATGTGGGTCCCTTCCAGGTGCTCTGGTTTCCTCCCACAGTCCAAACATCGGTCGTGCTACCTTGTCCACAGTATCCAGGATTGTGCAGATTTGGAAATGCTGTGTTACAGGGATAGAGTGCAGTGGTTCGGATGTTCTTCAGATGGTCGGTGGGGTTTGACGGGCCAATGCTCTCCTTCCACACTGTCGGGATTCTATTCTATGATTGAGGATAAAGCCTACACAGCAGGGTGTCCTTGGAGAAGGAGCATGTGGTGTGCATCAATGCTCTTGATGCCTTTAGATAGAGGTGGGCACTGCAGGGGATACAATGCTTTATCTCCACCGCTGCAACCCCCCCCCCCCCCCGCCCGCAAAACTCTACTTTGATTTCGTCCTTTTCTCACTCTTTCACTTGTAATGGTTTGCTTGGCCCGTAATGGCTTTGTTTGGAAATATTCAATTGGTTACACAAATGGTTAATTGCTGGTGATATGTCGAGATTAGAGTGGTGCTGGATAAGCACAGCAGATCAGGAGCTGGAAAATCAACGTTTTGGCAAAAGCCCTTTTCCAGCACCACTCTAATCTAGGCTCGGGTTTCCAGCATCTGAGGTCCTCACTTTTGCACTGCTGGTGATTATATGTTAACGAAAAGCAAAATGGTGTAATGATGATTTTGATGGTTGGAAGGTTGCTGTGATAATATTTCTGGGTCAGAGAAATGGGGAAAAAGAACGCTTCACAGCTCACAGAACGGGAACTGAAAAGCAGTTAAATCAAACCAAAGGTTCATACAGGGAGGGAATATTTCCCTGGAGCTTGAGTAGCTGAAAAGTGAATAGACAGAATTTTGTTTTACAGAGGTTGAAAGTTTTAAAACTGTAATATTCAGACAGTTTAATTTGTTTTCTTTAATTTTATTTGCAGTGCAAAAAACTTTGACAACATTTTAAAACCAAAATTTACAAACCTTGTGTTAAAGATAAATGTTAAATAAAATCCATCAACCCATCCCTCACTGAAAACTGTTGTGGAAGTGCAATCTCCTGGAGAATCCCTGCCCACTCCTTCCTACCCGGGCTCCATGGCTGTATACATACCTGGGAGATAGCAGCAGGAGGAGACCATTCAGCCTTTCAATCCTGCTCAACCATTCAATGGGAAACAGCTGACCATCCAGCTCAGTCTCCTGTTCCTGCTGTGTTCCAATCCCCTTTCATGACTTTTCCTCGAAGAAATATATCTAAGTCCTCCTTTGGCTTCACTGCCTTTTACTCCAGTGACGTTGCGGTGTTACTGTGTGGGTGTAGGCCGGGGTAATGTGATGGTGCTGCCTCCTGGAGGATGCACTCAGCATCCCTCATCATCCTGCAGTAACATCAACTGGGGTTCAGTAACTGGAGAGAGAAACCGTTTCCAGGATATGGGCATCACTGGCTCAGCCAGCATTTATTCCCTATCACTAGTTACCCTTGAGAAGATGGTAGTGAGCTGCTGTCTTGAACCATTCACAGCCCATTTGGTGCAGATAGACCGACAATGCTGTGTGGGAGAGTGTTGCAGGATTTTGGCCGAGTGATTTTCTATCTTTGGTTCTTCAAATGCTCGTTAACGTAATCATAATCTGCACATGATTTTGAGATTTCAGTCTGCAAACCTTCACCATCTAGCACCCTGTATAAAGGAATATGTACAGATTAGAAATTCAGAACAGACAATTTTAGTTTCTTTGGAATATCTTTTTCCTCTTTTCTTCCCCCGAAGCTGTAACCCTCCATCCCACTTACTCTCTCCCACCATTCTGACTCTGCTGCCCCTAATGTATACCCTCCCCATTCTCATGGAGTTGCTGATCCATGCCACCACTTCCCGTCCCTGATTAGACTCTGCACCCTTTCTGGGTTCATTTCCTTTCCCTTCAGTTACTGCAAGTCAATAATGTAACAGCAGAATGAAAGAAAAGGAAACAGAAAGGGTGGTAGCAGATCCTGGACGGAAGACGAACCTTCAATTCGGGAGAATGCGTCAGATCCTTCTTTGTTTCCCATTGGTCGATGTCCAGTGTTATGACGAGTTGGGGATGGCCTTTGGCCCCACATGAGTGTGTTGACACTTTGACCCCCCCCCCAACCGATATGTTCGTCCTCCAGCCAATCACAGTGTGAAGTACTTTCCGCTAGTTACCCCAAAGCACATGCTCCAAAATCGGCCCACATTCTGTACATTTACAGTGCCAGGCTTTCCCACACACGTGTGGTCCCCGCCTCAGGGATTGTGGGAGTTGTAGTCCTCATGAAGCTACTGGAGCCCTGTCTCTGGAAAGTGAATGAAAAGTGTGGGGTGGAAGTTGTTGGGTATAGGATCCCCATTCAGACACACAGAACATGTGGGCTGTCATTGGGTTTTACTGAGACATCTGCTTCCACAACCTGATTTCTGATGTAAAGAACACAGATTCAGCCAATTGCGGGGCGGGGAGGTTAATAAGGGTTAGTAGATTTTAAGCAGAGGTGGCTCAGTGGCTAGCACTACTACCTCACAGCTTCAGGGATCCGGGTTTGATTCCAGCCTGAGGTGACTGTGTGGAGGTTACACGTTCTCCCCATGTCTGCGTGGGTTTCCTCTGGGTGCTCCAGTTTCCTCCAACAATCCAAATATGTGCAGGTTAGGTGAATTAGCCAAACTAAATTGCCCACAGTGCCCATGCATGTGTCAGTTAAGCCATTAAACATGGGAAATGCAGGGTCACAGGGAATGGGTGGGTCTGAATGGGATGCTCATCATAGGTTTGGTGTGGACTCGATGGATGAATACCCTGTTTCTGCACAATAGGGACTCTATTCTATTCTCAGGAAAAAGAATGTACTTGTCTCAATGTGCTGTGAATCTGTGGAATTCCCTATTCAAAATGCGGTGGATGCCAGGACAATGAGCAGATTTAATGAAGAGATACTGATGTTGAATTTGTGATGAGTTGAAGGGTGAGAGAGAGCAGGTGGGAATATCCAGCTGAGACCGAGGTGAGCTCAATCATCACCGTATGAAATGGTGGAGCTGGTGTGAAAGGCTACATTGCCTCTCCTGTGCCCAGTGCTCATCTTCTCATGTTAATAACTGGAAAGCTGAATCCAAAAATCACCACATTCACCCAAGGAGATTTTCGGAAAATGCAGGATAATCAGGTGGATTAGTGTTCCAACCTTAGATAGTGAGGAACTATGTAGGAGATAATGATTTTGCAATTTTAAACTCAGGGGAGACAGTGATTTATGATTTTAGACTGTGTAGTGCATTCACACCGTCCAGAATACTCTGTTGTGAATATCCATCCTGTGCTCTATTACAAAATTAAGGTCACTGATAATGAAAACCAAAACACCCAGGAAACATCCTCTCACCTTGTAATCTGATAAAGGACTTGTGATAATTATGGATCAATTTAGAATACAGATGGAAAGCGGGAAGATTAAGTCCAGTCTCAAGATCCTGTGCTTAAACAAAGGAGACGACAATAGGATGAGACAGGAGTTGGCTAATGTAAACTGGAAGCAAAGTGTTTACGATGGGGTAGTTGACGGCCAGTGGAGAAATATCAAAGCAATTTTTCAAAGTGCTGAGCAAAAATATATATCAGTGAAAAGGAAGGACTGTAGGAAAAGGAGTAATCCGCCATGGGTGGCTAAAGAAATAAGGGTGTCTATCAAATTAGAATAGAAGGCATACAAATTGGCAATGATCAGCGAGAAACTAGGAGATTAGAAAAACTTTAAAAGATCAACAGAAAGTTAGATGGGATTGGGGATAAAAAGTGACGAGTAGCTAACCCGAGGGCCAGAATCGCAGTTGATACTGCTAGAGCGGAATATGTGGCCTCTGTAATTAGATTACTTACAGTGTGGAAACAGGCCCTTCGGCCCACTAAGTCCACACCGACCCGCCGAAGCGTAACGCACCAAGAAACATGGTCTTACCTTTACCCTTTCACCTAACACACAGTCGCCAGAGGCGGGGATTGAACACGGGTTTCTGGCGCTGTGAAGCAACAGTGCTAACCACGGTGCCACCGTGCCGCCCACTGGTTATTGAAGTACTTAACTGAAGAAGTCTATCATCATAGAAATAGACCTGATAAAGTTAAAAATTACGCCGTGCTCGGAAAGCTAGTGCTTCCAAAAGAAAAACCTGTTGGACTATAATCTGGTGTTGTGAGATTTATAACTTTGTCCACCCCACTCCAACACCGTCTCCTCCACATCAGAATCCTGACAGACAATCCCACTGAAACTGAAGCGCCTATCAGGTACTGAAGCGAGCCACGGGAGGTGTGGGGGAGGGGTGCGAGGGAGGGGTGCGATGTTAAAACAATGTGCTGAATTGAACTAGACTTTTTTAAAACTGCCATTGCCATGGAGATAATCCTGATAAACAGCCTCCATTCAAAGCTACAAACTTTGATAACATGGACTTGGCTGTGTCTCAGTAATTTTTCCAGATGCACTGACATTTGAAATATTGTCCACGGACAGAATACACACCTTTCCTTCCAGATGAAAAGGCCAATGATATTCAGATCGGCACGGATCCAGTAACCGTCAGGTCTGAACATGAAGCTCAATTTGAATTTTTCATCCACAAATCCACCCTTTCAGTACCCTACAACAGAGAAAACAAGTCACCAACGTTAATACAGGATGGAACTTTATAAGATAATGACAGTATTAAATTGTAGTTTCCTTGTTTCCCCCAAAGCTTTAAATCTCAGTCTCACAATTTCTCTCTCTTGTTAACTGAAGACCAAACCAATCTCCTCACTCCTTTCCTCCACACCCAGTTTTCACAATCTCTCTCCTCTCCTTGAATTCAGTTACCTAGCTCTTGTCTGCAGACTAAGAACCAAGTCAATGATTCTGACTCAGAGCCTCCCGGGTGTTGGTGAATCCTCCCGCCAGGTCCCCGGGTTTCCTTCCTGGTCGGAACCACATTGGGGAAAAATCAATCTGGAACCTCTCATTTATATTCCCCACCTCCACCCTCTGATGAGAACCATCCTGCACACACTGCATCCTGCACACTGGCAAAATCATATCTGGTTGAACTGAAATGAACCAAATTAGAACTCTGATTGCAGGCCCATCCTTGTCACTTTCCATAACAATCCTGAATTTTCACAAAATGTGTTCTGATAACTTTCTGCAAAATCTTCCCCCATTCATACATTGACCACTCGTCAAGATACCAGGAGAGGGGCTATTCCCCGGATCCTGTTCCCAGAGGGGGAAGATAGGGAGCTGCCAATGATAGATTAATCCCACACACCCACAGCCTCCCTCACTGGCACTGACCCGCCCTGTGGCCAATTGGCCAGCACCGCGCCTGTGCACTGGTCTCCCCTCCGACAGCACATGCTCCAGATCACACAGGAGCCTGGGTGATTGACAGCAGCTACTGCCCAATAGAATGGAGGGGGCAGGGCTGGAGGACTGGGACAATGCGATTGCAAACAATGAATGAACGAGGAGGGTCACGGGGAATGGACAGGTGAGTGAGGGACAGGAGCGGTGCAGCAGCAGGAGTGATCCCGGACAAACTGAGCAATGGGAGAGAAACTACAGGAAGGTTCTGTTTGGAGGCTCAGGCAGGGACAGCTGGGAGACATTATGGCCTGGTGAGTTTTGCAGGTTTTCTAATCAGCCTCTTCAAAGCCGCTGTTACTTAACTCTGAACCCGATCCTCCTGGTCCAAAGGTAAGGACACAAACACCATTTCTTGGTGGGCTAGTGGAATGAAGGGAAGATGTTCTCAATCTCACTCACATGAAAACTGCATGAGCTCCTCCCACTTATTGTCTATGGTGGGGCTGGAGGATACAGAGCAGATGGGGGGTTAGGGATATAAGGACTGCCTTTCCAAAGGAACTGACCTGTATTGGGAATATTAAAAAGACTCAACATACAGTCACTAACACAAAGCTGGTGTACGTGAACTTTATCCAGAATATGAACACACATAACTGGGTGACGCAGACCCCAGTGTATAGAGTTATGTCCTGTATATTATTAACAGCTTTGTGTGTGAGACATCACATCTCATGAACCTGAGTCAGTTTTTTGAAGAAGTAACAAAAATGATTGATCACGGCAGAGCAGTGGTCATGATCTACATGGCCTTCAGACAGGCGTTTGACAAGGTTCCCGATGGGAGACTGGTTAGCAAGGTTAGATTTCATGGAATACAGGGAGAACTAGCCATCTGGATACAGAACTGGCTCAAAGGTCGAAGACGGAGGATGGTGGTTGAGGAGTGCTTTTCAGACTGGAGACGTGTGACTAGTGGAGTGTCACGAGGATCAGTGCTAGATCCACTACTTTTCGTCATTTATGTCATTGACTTGGATGTGAACATAAGAGGTATTATTAGTAAGTTTGCAGATGACACCAAAATTGGAGTTGGCGTGGACAGTGAAAAAAGATTACCTCAGAGTACAAGGCATCTGGATCTCATGGCCAAATGGGCTGAGGAGTTCAGTTTAGAAAAATGTGAGGTGCTGCATTTTGGAAAAGCAAACCTTAGCAGGACGTATACAGTTAATAGTAAGTTGCTGGGGAGTGCTGCTAAACAAAGAGACCTTGTTCTGCAGCTTCATAGTTCCTTGAAAGTAAAGTCGCAGGTAGATAAGATAGTGAAGGTGGCAGTTGGTCTGCTTGCCTTTATTGGTCAGAGTGTTTAGTATCGGGGTTTGGAGGTCATATTGTGGCTGTACAGGACATTGATTAGGCAACTTTTGGAATATTCCATTCAATTCTGGTCTTCCGATCAGAAGGATGTTCTCAAACTTGAAATGGTCAGAAAAGAATTACAAGGATGTTGCCAGGAGTTTACCTGGCGTGTCGGAGGCTGAGGGGTGACCTTATAGAGATTACCCCGGGCATGGGTAGGTTAAATAGACAACGTCTTTTCCCTGTGGTTGGGGAGTATAGATCTAGGGAATAGGGAGATGAGGGAAGGCAGGGATGCCGTGGCAGAGGGTGGGGAAACAGAGAGGCTGGTGGGATAGAGAGGGGTGGTACAGAGAAGGGGGAAGAGAGAGATGGGGAACAGACAGTGAGGATAAAGGAAGCAACGGGGACAGGCGCGGGGAGGGGGCAGACAGACAGATGGGGAAGAGTCAGAGAGGGGGAGATGGGGGGAACAAAGACAGGGGAGAGAGGCAGAGAGAGGGAAGATGGAGAGAACTTTTACAGATCAAAATTCAACCCTGTTGCTGTTTTCTCTCCATCCCCTCAATCCCTCTGAAGGGCTCAGAACAATTGCATAGTTCCTGCAAAGTAGAGTTTCAGGGAGATCATTTGTTGACATTTGGGATGGTTACCATTATTGTTCAGACCACTGATCAATAAATGGACTGGGTTCCATTCCACTGTCTGTGTGGTGTTCACACATTCTCCCAGTGTGTGCCTGAGTGGGCTTCCTCTGGGTGGTCTGGTTTCCTCCCACAGTCCAATGACTTGCAGGTAAGGTGGATTCGCTGTGGGAAATGAGAGGTTATAGCGTTAGGGTGGAATGCTGTTCCGTTGATTGGTTTGGTCTCATAGGCCGAATGGCCGGTTTTCACACTGTAGGGATTCTGTCACTGAGTATAGAAGTTAGAAGGTCATGTTGCAGCTGTATAGGGCATTGGTGAGGACAATTTTAGAATACTACATCCAATTCTAGTTTCCCTGATTTCAGAAAGATGTTACCACAATAAACTCAACCTCACTGACAAGTTCCTGGGAAATGTTGACGAATAAACAGACCGTGCAGTGTGGATTGATAGTTCCTTGAAAGTGGGTTGAAGGTAGACAGGTTGGTGAAGGTGGTGTTTAGTATGCTAGCTGTTATTGGGCAGTACATTGAGTAAAGGAGTTGGGAGATAATGTTTCGTTTGTACAGTTTATTGGCGCAGCCACTTTTGGAATTTCCATGCTGCTTTCAATTCCAGTCTCCCTGCTGTACGATGGATGTTGGGAAACTTGAAAGAATTCAGAAAAGATTTACAAGGTTCTTGCCAGTATTGGAACATTAGAACCACAGGGAGAGGCTGAATAGGCTGAGGCTATTTCCCTGGATCACTGGACGCTTGAAGTGGCATTGTTGAACTTTATAAAATGAGGAGCAACGATAGGGGGACTAGTCATGTTTTCTTTTTTACCCCAGGGTATGCGAATCTAAGAGTAGAGAGCATAGTTTTAACATGAGAGGGGAAAGACTTCAAGGGGATTTGGAAGCTTTTGAGAGGGTGAAAACAGGTTTGTTGTCTGGATTGGGAGATGTTGGAAAAACTTGGAGTTTTGTCTTTGGCAAGCCAGTAGCTGCGGGGTAACCCGAGAGGCACAGAGTGAATAATGTGAATCTTTTTTCCAAGGTGGAAGTGACAAATTCTAGAGCCAGACATTTAAGAGGAGAGGGGGCAGTTTAAAGGAAATGAAAACCAAAACAACTGCAGATGCTGTAAATCAGAAAGGGAAACAGAAGTTTCTGAAAGAGCTCAGCAGGACCAGCAGCATCTGTGAAGAGAAATTAGAGTTAACGTTTCTGAGGAAGGGTGACCGGTCCCGAAACATTAACTGATTTTCCTTCACAGACGCTGCATGACCTGCTGGGCATTTCCAACAATATCTGTGCAGGTTTAAAGGGAGATATGTCAGGCAAGTTTCTTATGCAGAAGGTCGTAGTTGACTAGAGTGTACTCTCCTGGGAGATGGTAAAAGCAGAAACAATCACAATGTTTTTGAGGCGTTTGGGCAGACACATAAGCAGGCATGGGGTGGCAGGGATATGGATCATGTACAGGCAGATGGAATTAGTTTGGAATGCCATCATGATCCGCATAGACACGGTGGGCTGATTATTCTGGTGCTGTAACTGTTACGTTTTCCTAAGGGAAGAATGTCTTTTGCAGAAGTAACAAAGGATTGATGAGGGCAGAGCGGTGGACATGTTCTACGTGGACTTCAGTAAGGTGTTCCGCAAGGCTCCTCATGGGAGACTGGTTAGCAAGGTTAGATCTCATGGAATACAGAGGAAACCAGTCACTTGGATACAGAACTGACTCAAAGGTAGAAGACAGAGTGGTGGAAGGCTGCTTTGCAGACTTGAGGCCTGTGACCAGTGGAGTGTCACAACCATCGCTGTTTCATCCACTGCTTTTCGTCATTTATATAAATGACTGGGATTCTAACATAGGAGGTATGGTTAGTAAGTTTGCAGATCACACCAAAATTGGAGGTATAGTGGACAGTGAAAAAGATTACCTCAGAGTACAATGGGAACTTGATCAGATGGGCGAATGGTCTGAGGAGTGGCAGATGGAGTTTAATTTAGAAAAATGTGAGGTGCTGCAGTAGGGACTTATACACTTAATGATAAGGTCCTCGGGAGCATTGCTGAACAAAGACACCTCGGAGTGCAGATTCATAGGTTCTTGAAAGTGGAGTTGCAGGTAGATAGAATAGTGAAGGCAGCGTTTGATATGATTTCCCTTATTGGTCAGAGCATTGAGTACAGGATTCAAAGTTTGTGAGAAGATTTGTAGCTCGGGTGCTCGTTGTTGTGGTTAGGAGACATCATCAGTGCTCTAGCCAGGGGACGAAATGTTTGCAACAAAAACTTCCAGCTCGGCGAACTCACCCACGACATTGAGTACAGGAGTTAGGAGATCATATTGCGGCTGCACGGGACATTGCTTAGGCCACTGTTGGAGTAATCCATACAATTCTGGTTTCCTTCCAATCAAAACAATATTGTGAAACTTGAAAGGGGTCAGAAAAGAATTTCAAGGATGTTGCCAGGACTGGAGGATTTGAGCTACCGGGAGAAGTTGAGTAGGCTGTGTTCCCTGGGGCGTCAGAGGCTGATGGGTGATCTTATCGAGGTTTGCAAAATCATGAGGGGCATGGATAGAGGAAATACACAAGTTCAGATGGTTGGCATAGTCTCATGGGCCGAATGGCCGGCTTCCACACTGTAGGGATTTGGCCACTGAGTATAGGAGTTAGCTAAATTTGTGGCTGTACTGGGCATTGGTGAGGCCAGTTTTAGAATACTACATTCAATTCTATTCTCCCTGATTTCGGAAAAAATGGTACCACAATAGGACTCAACCTCATAATGACAAGTTCCTGGGAAGTGTGCACAAACAGATACACAGTGCAGTGTGGGTTGATAATTTCTTGAAAGTGGGGTTGAAGTTAGACAGGTCCGTGAAGGTGGTGTTTGGTATGCTAGCTGTTATTGGGCAGTGCATTGAGGATAGGAGTTGGGAGATCATGGTTCAGTTGGACAGTATATTAGCTCAGGCACGTTTGGAATCCCCAGACTGCTTTCCATTCTGGTCTCCCTGCTACAGGAAAGATGTTGGGAAACCTGTACAAGTTCAGCAAAGATTTACAAGGGTTTCCCAGTATTAGAACATTTGAACCATAGGGAGGGGCTGAGGCTATTTTCGCTGGAGCAGGAGATGCTGTGGGATGGCTTTATACAACTTTATAAAGTTGTGAGGAGCAACAACAGGGTGACTAGTCAGTTTCTTTATTCCCAGGATAGGGGAGTCCAAAAGCAGAGGGCATAGGTTTAATGTGAGAGGGGAAAGACTTCAAGGGGACCGCAGGGACAACTTGCTTGGTACATGTATAAATGAGCTGGTTGGCATGGACAATTAGGACAGGGGGTCTGTCTCCATTCTGTACATCTCTATGACTCTGTTTCACAAAACTTGAGGAGGGTTTCAGAAAATATCTGCAAGGTTATTGTTAGGACTGTAGAGTTAAAGGGAAAGGCTGAATAAGCTGGGGCTTTTTCCCCAGAGCGTCAGAGACTGACGGGTTACCTTACGGAGAAGCACAGACAGGGTGAATAGCCAAGGTCTTTGTTTCCACCCGGTGTCGGGGAGTTCAAAACTACAGGGCATTGGGTTTTAGGTGAGAGGGGAAAAGGTTTCAAATGGACCTGAGGGCATAACGGTTCACTCAGAGGTTGGTGAGTGTATGGAATGAGATGCTATAGGAATGATGAACACAGGCCAAATTAAATTTAAAAGGCATCTGGAGGGGTACATGAATACAAAGTGTTCATGTGTGATATAGGCCAACTCTCCCAAATGGAGCTGGATCAGGTTAAGATATCTGGCCGACATGGACGAGTTGGACTGAAGGGTTTTGATTAGATTAGACTTACAGTGTGGAAACAGGCCCTTCGGCCCAACAAGTCCACACCGACCCGCCGAAGCGAAACCCACCCATACCCCTACATTTACCCCTTACCTAACACTACGGGCAATTTAGCATGGCCAATTCACCTGACCCGCACATCTTTGGACTGTGGGAGGAAACCGGAGCACCCGGAGGAAACCCACGCAGACACGCGGAGAACGTGCAAACTCCACACAGTCGGTCGCCTGAGTCGGGAATTGAACCCGGGTCTCAGGCGCTGTGAGGCAGCAGTGCTAACCACTGTGCCACCGTGCCGCCCACAAGGTCTGTTTCCGTGCTGGATAACTCTCTGACTCGAAGTGCCTCAGCAAAATGGTGGAAATCCACAATAAAAACAAAAAGTGCTGGAATTCCTCAGCGGGTCAGGCAGCACCGGAAATGGTGACAGATGCAGGAAACATTGCAGCCTTGAAGTAGTGTTGGGATGATCACACCAAGCACTACAATATCGATTACACGCTGAGTGCCAGAACGTGGGACGAGAATAAATATATGTTGATGACCAGCATGAATATGATGGGGCTGGAGAGCTAACGTTCTGGGTCAGGACCATTCATCAGGACTGACAAAGGGTCCCGACCCAAAACATCAACTTTCCTGCTCCTCTGATACTGCCTGATCTGCTGCACGTCCCCAGGTCCACATTGTATAGACTCTAACTTCCAGCAATGCCCATATCTTATCCATACTGGTCATTGTGTTCAGGTCAGGCAGCATCAGTAGTGCTTGATGTGATCATCTCAACTCAGATCATCACAACATCTCAACACTTCTTCAAGTGCACTATCTAGCTGCGCCTCTACTTTCGAGGAATTATGAATCTGCACTGCAAGGTCTCTTTGTTCAGCAACACTCCCCAGGACCTGACCGTTATGTGTATCAGTCCTGATAAGCTTTGCTTTTACAAAATGCAGCACCTTGCGTTTATCTAAATTAAAGTCCACCTGCCACTCCTCAGCCCATTTGCCCATCTGCTCAAGATCCCATTGTAATCCGAGGTAACATACTCCATTGTCCGCTACGCCTACAATTTTGATTTCATCTGCCACCTTACTAACTATACCTCTTATGTTCATATCCAAATCATTGATATAAATGACAAAAAGCAGAGGGCCCAGCACCGATCCTTGTGGCACTACACTGATCACAGGCCCCCTGTCCAAAAAACAATTTTCCACCACCACCCTCTGTCTTCTAACTTTGAGCCAGTTCTGTAGCCAAATGGCTAGCTCTCCCGGTATTCTGTGAGATCTCACCTTGCTAACCAGTCTCCCATGGGGAACCTTACCAAACGCCTTACTGAAGTCCATAGAGATCACATCTACCGCTCTGCCTCATCAATCCTCTGTGTTAATTCTTCAAAAACAGTTCAATCAAGTAAGAGACACATGATTTCCCACACACAAAGCCATGCCAACTATCTCTAATCATAGAACATAGACAAGTACAGCACAGAACAGGCCCTTACGTCCACGATGTTATACGGAGATTTAATCCTAATGTAAAACATAGTAACTTAACCTACGCACCCCTCAACTCATTGCTATCCATGTGCATGTCTTGTCCCCAATGACTTCGCTTCCACCACCACCACTGGTAACGCATTCCATACATTCACAACTCTGTAAAAAACCCATCTCGGAAGTGTCCTTTATACCTTCCTCCTAATATCTTCATAGTATGACTTCTCAAACAAGTCAATCCTGCCTGGGGAAAAGTCTCTGTACACCTCTATCAGGTCTCCTCACTTCCTCTTTCTCCAGAGAGAAAAGTCCGAGCTTATTCAAACTTTCTTCATACAGGAAGCCTTCCAGTCCAGGAAGCATGCGAGTAAACCTAGTTTGCATCCTCTCCAAAGCCTTTGTACATTTTCTATAGTATTGAGACCAAGACTGGACACAAAATTCCAAATGTGGTCTCACCTGGGACTTGTAGAGCTGTAGAAAAACCTCACGGCTCTTAAACTCTATCCCCCTGTTAATGAAAGCCAAAAAAAAATTTGCTTTGTTAACAACTGTATCCACTTGGTTGGCAACTTTGAGGGATTTATGTACTTGCACACCCAGATCCCTCTGTTCCTCCACACTGCCAAGAATCCTGTCTTTAATTCTATATACAACATTCAAGTTCCCATTTATCCAGGTTGAACTCCATCTGCCATTTCTCAGCCCAACTCTGCATCCTGTCTATGTCACGCTGCAGCCTGCAGTATTATCGACGACACTTCCAATGTTTGTGTCATCAGCAAATTTACTAACCCAACCATCAACCTCCTCATCCAAGTCATGTATAAATCCTACAGAGACCCAAGAACAGAGCTCTGCGGAACCCCACTCAACACTGTCCTCCAAACAGAATACTTTCCATCTACAACCATTCTCTGCCTTCTGTCAGTCAGCCAATTCTGAATCCGGATAGCCAAATCTCCCTGCGTCCCATAGTTCCTGATATTATGGATGAGTCTACCATGGGGAACCCTAACAAATGCCTTGCTGAAATCCATTTATAACACATCCACTGCTCTGCAGTCGACGACCTATCTTGACACCTCCTCAAAAGAACTCAATAATCACATTATGCTTTGACAAACTGTCATAAATTCTATCCCTCAGAATTATTTCCAAAACTTTGCTGACAACTTATCAATCTTAATGTTTTCCAAAACTTCCAGCACATCAATTTCATCAATCTTGGTCTGTCCTTGCTTTTCCAAATACATGTAAATCCTGTCCCTCAGGGTTCCCTCCAACAACTTGTCTAGCACCGACCTCAGGGTCACGGGTCTGTAGTTCCCGGGCTTGTCCATAACACCTTCCTTAAACAAAAGCACCACATTAACTAACCCCCAGTCTCCTGGCTCCTCAGCTGTGACTATCAATAATACAAAAATCTCAGCAAGGGGCCCAGCAATCACTTCCCTCGCTTCCTACAGAATTTTAGGGTACACCTGATCAGATCCTGGGGATTTATCCACCTTTATGCGTTTCAAGGTATCCAGTACCACCTTCTGTGTAATAAGGATATTTTTCAAGATGTCACCATCTATTTCCCGACATTCTATAACTCCCATGTCCTTCTCCACAGTAAACAATGATGCCAAATACTCGTTTTGTCCCTCTCCTTCCAACCCCATTCTTAACCCCATTCGCCAAAGCTGTGTCCTGTCCCCTTTTTGCCCTCCTGATTTCCCTCTTCAGTATACTCCTACTGCCTTTATACTCGAAGGATGTTTTGCATTGGAATAAATGCAAACTATTACATCTTGATTAAAAAAAGGTAGGATTTACACTCATTGTAAGTCAGGCCATGAGAAGTGATATAGAACAAAGAGACCTCGGTGTTCAGGTTTTTGAATTATGTGTCTCATATAGACAGGGTGTTTAAAAAGGTGTTTAGCACATTTATCTTCATTGCCCAGACCTCAGAGTATAGGAGTTGGGATGGGATGTTGAGGTTGTACAGGATGTTGGGGAGGCCTCTTCTGGAATACTGTGCCCAGTTCTGGTTGTGCTGTCGTGGGAAGGATATTATTAAACTGGAGCGGTTTCAGATGAGTTTTACCAGGAGGTTAATGGGAATGGATGGTTTGAATTTTAAGCAGAGTCTGGATAGGCTGGGATTCATTCATTGGAGCGTAGGAGGCTGAGGGGTGACCTTATTAGAGATTTATAAAATCCATACATTTTAAAGTGAGAGGAGGAAAGCTTTAAAACGACGTTTGTGATTTTATTTTTTGTTTTTGCATAGAGAGTGGTTCACGTGTGGAATAAACTTGCAGAGGACGTGGTAGCTGTGAATACAATTACAATTTCAGGGTGGCACAGTGGCTTAATGGCTAGCAGGGCTACCTCACAACACCAGGGACACAGGTTCAAATCCTGCATTGGGTGGCTGTTCATGTGGAGTTTGGATATTCCTCCCCATGTCAGCGTGTGTTCCTCCAGGTGCTCCCGTTTCTTCCCACAAACCACAGATATACCGGGTAGGTGAACTGGCCGTGCTAAATTGCCCATAGTGTTCAGGGATGATTAGGTTTAGTGAATTAGTCAGGGGAAAATGTAGAGTTAAAGGGTAGGGAAATGGTATTCTAAGAGGAAAAAAACATTAGGACCCATATATCGATAGGGAATGCTAGGATGGATTTGGACCAAGTGGAGGCAGGTGCGATTAGTTCAGTTCAAAATTATGGTCACCATGGACTGGTTGGAACACAGGGTCTGTGTCAGTGCTGTATAACTTTATGTGTCTAACGCTCGCTACCTCTAAATTCCTGTGTGCTCGGAACTCTCCCTGTCAATGCCACCTCATCCAACCTTACAACTCTTCCATATCTCAATAATTCCTCTCCAGCCTCAAAACCCAAACATTTCTATCATAAATATCTCTCTCTGTAACATCCTCCATCCTCAGAATACTTTCATCTCCTCCAGCTTCATTATCCTCCCTATCTCTAATCCCCTCCCCTCTCTCAAAGCTCTGCGACATGTGCCTTTCTTTTTTTCCAGCCTTCACGATGCCCAATTTTTATTTCTCACTTGATGATGACCCTTTCTGATTCCTGAGCTGAGCTTCTGAATTTCCTCTTATAACTTTCTATCTCATTTTTCTCCCAAAAATTCGACCAACAATGTGTCATCTATTCTAGTATCACCTTTTCTGACCTGATGTCCAATGGGAGCCTGTCATATTCCTATAATAAACATCTCAGCTGTATACAGAACAGAAAAAGGCTCTGGTGATCCATCTGTGAGAAAGAAAACTGCCACCGACTTTCCTGATCTATTTTCCAGTACTTGTGGAAAAGTGCCAGCTATCATGGCATCGCAAGTGCACACTAAATACATCTCCAATGTTTTCGGGATTTGTGTGTCTCCCACCCTTACAGACAGTGAGGTTTAGTGCAACTGTTGCTCGATGATGACATCACCCACAGGAACACAGAGCAGCTGGGTCTGTGCAAACCAGAGGTCGCCCACACATTGGGAAGGATGGCAGGGTCCCTGAGAGGGGGCACAGGAGATTTACCAGGATGGTACAAGGAATGGGAAATTTTAGTTGCAGGGACGTAGGTGTTAATGGTACATATCAAGAATATCCATCTACAATAGATGGATTCTCCTTTCTAACCTCTCCCCTTGCCTGGGCTGGGTAACCTTCAGGTTAACCCCACCACCAGTCATCTCTCCCTAATGAGAGAGCAGCCCTATGGTCTGGGAGGACAATGCTGACTACCTTGTATACAGTGATGCCACTGTACCCCGGGAGTGGGGAGAGGGAATGCTGAAGGTGGGGGATGGGACACCACTCAGGCACAGTGCCTTGTCCTGGAGGATGTTCACTTTCTTTAATATTGTTGGGGGCTGCACTGATGTAGCCAAGTGGAGAATGTTCCAACTCAATCCTGATGTGTGCCTTATAGAGAGCAAACAGACATTGGGGAATCAGGGGTTTGGGGAAACTGAGGTTGTTCTCCTTGTAGCAGAGGAAATTGGGGCTGCAGTGTGACAGAGGGGTTACAGAAATTATACATTAGAATAATCAACCTTACACTCATCAGCTCATCATAAACTGTTGACTAGACATATATGAAAGACTTGGGGGAGATCTATTGACAGAATTGTTTGATTCAAAGGAGAACTTTCATGCATCAAATAGGAATGAGCTGGAACACAATACTCACAACTAAATGCAAATATCCAGGTCCTGATGAATTGAGTAATTCTGTCAGAGTTTGGTGTTACAAATGCTGAGGTTACCATCTGAATGTTCACCTGTAATATAAGTTTATAACATCCGTCACTGTCAGATCAGGTTAGAAACTCACACCATCCCCTCCTCCTGGCCCCGGATGACTGGACACATTACCCCTTGTGGAGGTTAGCAGTCAACTCAGCGGGAAATCTACGTGGGTTTCTAGGAGTTTCCATCTTGGGACTTCATGTGACTGAACAGGGCCGATCTTTGACACATGGGAGAGAATTTTCCAAGTGTTAGTGAGATGTGGAGAGCAGGATTTGCTGCTTCTTCTTTCCTTCTTTCAAACATATCAGCTTCCTCAGGGGTTTGTCAAGGTAAAGACTGACAGGATGTGTCCCAGCATGAGGGAACCTAGAACCAGACTCTGGGTCAGTCGCGGAATCAAGGGTTCTGTTTTACTTTTGTCAACTTTAATGTAACACCGAGACAGGTAAGGGGTTTCAGTAGCAATGGAGCTAGGGCGAGGGGGAGACAAGCAACCTTTTACAGATTGGAATTCCTGGTGCTTGTGATTGTGTAGATGCCTGATCAGAAGGTCGCCGTGGGGTCAGAATAGGAGAGCAATATTGTGAAGAGTGTAGTTCTGCCTCAGTTCCCAGTGAGAGAGAGGGGCCCAGCAGTAAGGGAAAGGAATTTGTAACAGCAACTGAAGGCAATGGGTTTAACCATTGCAATGTTTCATTGGAGGAAATTGCAGCTAATCGAGTAGTGGGAGTGTGGCAAGCAGTTTGAAAACAGTGGAGCAATGGGGAGGGATGATGGGGAGGGAGAGCTGGACATTGTCAGTGTACATATGAAACCTAACAGTGCTTTTGGACGATGTCACCTCCTGGCAATATGTAGGTGAGAAACTGGAGGGATCAAGGATAGATCCTTGAGAGACACCAAATACAAGGACTTCAGAAAGGAAAGGGAGAGTGGAGATGGAGAAGGATTTTCCAACAACCTTGAAGTCAAATATTAGTTTGTAGCAGAATGGGTGAGCAGGACATAACCAGAAAAGACAGACAGAACAAGGAACAATATCTGTGAATTGGTGAGGAGGAGTGATGATGATGATGATGAGGAGGAGGAGCCTGACTCCAAAACTGCTATTTCTACGTTCGTGAGATCACCCAAGCCCACCCTAGTCTCAGCTCATTTACTGAAATACTTGTCCATCCCTGTGTTATCTCCAGACTCCATTATCCAAACGCACTCCTGGCCAGCCTCCCACATTCAACTTACATATAATCTCAACAATATCTAAAACTCTACTGCCCAAGTGCTCACTTGCTCTAAAACTTGTAGATCCAACAAAAGGTTCCCGTTTACAAGCAACTTAAAATTCTCACTCTTGATGTAATTCCTGGCTGTGAACATCCCTGTCTCCCTGCACCACACAACCTGTGAGACCTCAACAACTCAGTTTCTTTCAGACTCCCAACGATGTGTTTATTCATTGCTTCACCGGATTGGCTGTTTCTACTGTTGCCAAGGCAACATGGTCTGGAATTCCGATCCTAACCCTTTCATATCTGTTTTTCTTCTTTCAGGTATTCCCGAAAACCTGCCTATCTGGCAATTCTTTTGATCATCTGACCTAATATAACCATCTGTTGCCTAATGTCAGAAATTATCAATAGTATTTCTGTGAAATTATAAAAATGATAAAAATACAAACTGTTGTTGATTTGCACATACATTTTCAACTTTTCTCTGTCACTGAGTGAATAATCTGTATCATCTCTTACCCAAACACATTGTGGGAGCACCTTCACCACACAAACTGCAGCTGTACAAGGAAGTCAAACATCACCCTCTCCACAGGCAATGCGGCTTTGGCATTAATCACTGGGATCTGTGGAAGGAGAAACACAGTTGATGTTTCAGTGAGTGCTAAATGCATTGCAGGGAATGAAAATGTTGCACAATTTGATGGTCAGAAATGGAAGGAAAATGTAAAAAGGAATTATTCACAGGCAAAGTGATTGTGGAAAATTCAGTCCGTTTAGAGAGCAGCACGTTGTCAGGGGTTGGGCAGCAGAGGAAAATTAACTTACAAAAGGTCTGTGAAAGTAACAGTAAAACACTGAACAACCCAAACACCCTGTTTCCCAAGACTTTAACTCCCCTTCCAGCTCCACCAAGCACATGCAGGGCCTGGGCCACCTCCACCGTCAAATCCCAGGCATCTGATGCCTGGAGGAAGAACGCCTCATCTTCTGTGTTCGGATCCTCCAACGACATGGGATCAATGTGGATTTCACCAGTTTCCTCATTTCCACTCCCCCCACCTTATCCCAGATCCAGCCTTCCAACTCGGCACCACCTCCTTGTCCATTTTCCTTCCCATCGATTGGCTTCTGCTTGACCGGCTGTGCTTTTCCAACATCACACTCTGACATTGAAAACACCCTGATTCTGTCACTCTGTAAATCCTGCCCTATCACTCCCTTCCAGGCAAAGCTGCGCATGTCCCCCCCTGCAGATTGTCCCTCACAAAGTTTTCTGCCACACTCATGTCCCATGAATCACTGCCCCCAATAAAGGTGGCGGCGCTCACTCGCAACATTCACCATTTGAAGCATTTTCCCGTTTGCCACAACCACGGTCCTGGGATTTTCAAATTTGTGTTTTCTGATGTGCACTAAGTTCTGTAAAACGTCTCAGCCCGTTCCATGAAAATTTCCTTCTCTTCCTGGTCACCATGTCTTTCCTTAACCGTGCCCTGCGGCTTCACACATTTCCAATGCCTTGGCCACAACACACAATGTGCTGTCAGTGAAGCTGATCACGTGGTTGCTTATAGCCACGCCCCTCATTCACTCTGATTGGTTGGAGGACCGACAGGTACTGCCTGGTCTTCCAGTCCCATCCCCATCTTCTTAGAAGAGGTATAAGAGTGAGGGTTCATTCCTGTTTCTCCTGATGTCAGACATTAACAACAACTACCTGCATTTTATGGAGCCTTTCACACTGACAATTCTCCTAAAGTGTTTCACGAATGCTGGAAACATTGATTAAAGAGAACAACTTTAAGATACATATTGAAGGAGGACAGAGGGTGTTAGGAAAGATATTGAAGAGGTTTTTTAGATTAGATTACTTACAGTGTGGAAACAGGCCCTTTGGCCCAACAAGCCCACACCAACCCTCTAATGAGCAACCCACTCAGACCCAATCCCCTACATCTAACACTACGGGCAATTTAGCATGGCCAATTCACCTAATCTGCACACTTTTGGACTGTGGGAGGAAACCGGAGCACCCGGATGAAACCCACACAGACACGGGGAGAATGTGCAAACTCCACACAGACAGTTGCCTGAAGTGGGAATTGAACGTGGGTCTCTGGCGCTGTGATGTAACAGTGCTAACCACTGTGCCACCCATCTGCAGCTCCAATCGTGGAGTGATGCATGTGGGGAACAGCTTACAACGGAGATAGTTAGTGGTTAACCATAGCTTAACAATCCCATGTCCTAACCCCCTATCCCACACACTAGGCCTTGTTCTCACAGCCTGCCATTACACACTAACTATGGTTTGCCACTAATAGTCTCCATTAACAGCTAGTCACACTCCCCCAGCCAGATCGTTATCTCCTCCTTTATCCAACCGTTCTTCCCGCTCTATCCCTACCTATCCTTTACTCCTTACATCCTCCCCTAAACCCTACCTTCTGCATATAAACCAACATTTGTTCTCACAGTTACATCAGCTGTGAGGAAGGGATACCGGATCTGAAACGTTAACTCTGATTTCTCGTCTCAGATGCTGCCAGACCTGCTGAGCTTCTCCAGAACCTCCTGGTTGTTGTTTCTGATTTACAGCATCTGCAGTTCTTTTGGTTTTAATTTACTGGGAGTTTGTAATTCAGGTCCAACAGCCTCTGTCCCAGTCTCTGCTGTCTCTCCCACCCCCACCCAGTGACACTGCATCTGCACAGCTCATGGACAGGTGTCGTCTTGCTGGCCACACCCTTCATTCACTCCCATTGGCTGCAGGACCACACAGACTCTCCTCCCATTGGTCTGAAGCTGCCATCAATCAAGCCTCCCCATTGTGAGGTGAGTGGTGGGCTCCTCGCTTTCTCTGCCTTGGGATGAGATTCATACTTCACAGTGAATGGGGGAGTATCACAGAGCACAGGGGCTGGGGGCTATTCAGCCCATTGGGGCTGTACTCTCTCCCTCTGGGGATGCTGCAAATCCGTCCCAACTCCCCTCGCATTTACCCACATCCTCCCAATCTTTCCGTAAAAAGTAAAATTGCAAATCTGTTTGAGATCACCTGCTGAATCTGTGTCCACCCGCTGTTCACACTGTTCCAGATGCTCTGAATGTACTCAGTAAAATATAGGTCACATATTCACATTATTTTCCATCTAACTTAAAGTAGTTACTAATATTGTGTCATTGTTAACAATTCCCCTCTCTCTGCAAATTAAAATATCCCAGAAACAAATTTGCACCTCGTCGAAATCACTGCTTAACCTTCTCAGATCCAAGAATTATCTGTGCTGAGATGGACAGCTCAGAAACAATGGACCAATTCGCCCATGCCAACTCGGAATCCTAAACTAACGGATTCCCACTTGCCAGCTATTGGTCTGAATTCCTCAAAACCCTTCCTAATCACGTACCCAATCGGATGTCTTTTAAATGTTGTAATGATATCAGTCTCCACTACTTCATCTGGCAGCTCACTCCATTCACACGCCACACTCAGCTTGAAAACGTTGCCCCTTTGATTCCTTTTAAATCTTTGCCCTCTCAACTTAAATCCCAGCTGTTCACCGTATCCACGCCCCTCGTGATTTTATAAATCTCCCAAACGTCACCTCTCAGTCTTTGATTCTCAAGGGAAATTAACCCCAGCCTATTTAGCCTCTCCGTGCAGCCCAAATCCTCCAACTGTAGCAAATCTTTGTAAATCTTGTCTGAACAATTTCAAGTTTCACAACAACCTTCTCAGAACAGGAAAATTCGAACTGAAAACAAAATTCCAGAAATGGCTTTATCATAGAATATAGAAAAATACAGCGCAGTACAGACCCTTTGGCCCTCCATGTTGCGCCAATCCAAGCCCACCTAAACTACACTAACCCACCATCCTCTATTTGCCTATCCAATGCCCATTTAAATGCCCATAAAAAAGGAGAGTCCACCACTGCTACTGGCAGGGCATTCCATGAACTCATGACTCGCTGAGTAAAGAATCTACCCCTAACATCTGTCCTATACCTCCCTCCCCTTAATTTAAAGCCATGCCCCCTCGTAATAGCTGACTCCATATGTGGAAAAAGTTTCTCATTGTCAAACGTCCTGTCCAGCCACAATATCTTGTCCCAGCTTCTGTATTCAATGCATTGACCAATAAATATAAGCATACCAAACACCACCTTCACTACCTGTCGACCTGCGACTCTACATTCAAGGAACAACGTACCTCTTTTTTTCAGCAAAACTCCCCAGGAACTTACCATTAAATGCATTAAGTCCTGCCATGATTTGCATTACCAAAATGCAGCAGCTCACATTTGTCTGAATTGAACTCCATCTGCCATTCATCACTCGAATGGCCCATCTGATCAAGATCCTGTTGTATTCTAAACTAACCTTCTTCACTGTCCACTACACCTACAATTTTGTATTTTCTGTCAACCTACCTCATATATTCACATCAAAGTCATTTATTTAACAACCCAATATCCATTCCTGCAGCACACTGCTTTTCAGAGACTTCCAGTCCACAAAGCAACCCTTCATCACCACCCACTGTCTCCTACCTTCAAGCCTGTTTTGTATCCAAATACATAGTTCTCCCTGCATTCCATGTTATCTAACCTTGCTAACCAGTCTGCTTTGTGGAACCTTGTTCAATACCCATATAGACAATGTCCACAGTCTGTCTTCATCAATCTGTTATAAGTGATTTCTGTCTAGGCTTTCTGAATCTCCGGAGAATAGTTCCTGACACTTGGCTAACTATTCTAACTCTAGGGATCTGATTCAGAACAACCGGGTCCTGTCTCCGAACTCTGCCAACCGCGGACTGTCCTTTAACCCTTGTGTCAAGGGAGACTGTCCGCAAGGTTAAGTTCAAAAAGGCGAACTCCAAGTTGACTGGTATCAGCCCTTATCCCCACCGGCTGTCACTTTTCCCGTGGCAAATCGAAATCCTGCGAGACACACACAAACGGAGCAACAGATGTTTATTCAATCTTCGAAGATTGGGCGAGTTCCAAAAGGGACTTCGGAAGTCGCAACGGGAGATTTTACAGCACTAATACTTATACATTATTTTTCCATTCAAATACATTGGTGATAATTTCATTGGTTTAAACATCTCACGCTATGGATTTTTCTTACATTAAAAATCATTAATGACAATTCCATTGGTTAAAGCATTTCACGCTTTTCTCTGCCAATTTCTTTAATTAAAATGTTATATTATTTTATCTTCATGTTCTATTAGTTATAACATTTGTTGATTTTTGTGTATGTCATGAAAAGAGCTTTCATTGTATTTTGCCCTCTGTGTCTAATCGAAGCATTCCTTGGTTTCTTGCCCAAGGTTACGATGTTCCTGGCTTTACAGAGGTAACTTCTAGTTCATGCTTCATTATGGCCTAGTCAATCATTAGTTTCATAATTTAGCTTCTATTCATTAAACCTCAGTTTTAGTACAGTGAGTGTGTGTGTAGGTGTGTGTAAGTGTGTGAGTGAGTGTGTGTGTGTGTGTGTATGTTTGTGTGTGAGAGTTTGAGAGTGTGTGTGCGTGTAGGTGTGTGTGTGTGTGAGTGAGTGTATGTGTATGTGTGTGTGTGTGTAGGTGTGTGTATGTGTGTGTGTGTGAGTGTGTGTGTAGTGTGTGTATGTGTGTGGGTTATGTGTGAGGTGTGTGTGTGTGTGTTGTGTGTGTGTGTGTGTGTGTGTGTGAATGCATGAAACTGCAGAAATTACATTAACCATATCAATCCCCCCTGTCTTTTTATACAGTCTGTAATTTCTGCAACATAATCATGGCCTGTCTATTCCAATCAGCCTCAGGATCATTTGCATCAGCTTGAAGGTGAATGCCATTAACTGTATGCGGGTCACTCTTAATCAAATTAGTCTCAATAAGGCGGGTAATTAGACCACGCAGACATGGAATTATGCAACAGCCCAAAGCAACTAAAATCCCGATTACCAACAGAAGTGTAATCACCACTGAGACCATCACCCCCTTCCATTTATCGAACCACCGCTCTAGCCAGCCAGTCCAATTAGTATTTACACATGAATTCTCAGCTATCTCATCAGCCAGTGCCTGGAGACCTTCCGGGGCACGGGTCACCGAGCCATCAGGGGCCGTATTGTTGGGAATAAAAGTACAACATTGAGAGCCTATCATGACACAAACGCCCCCCATTTTCAGCTAAGAGCATGTCCAAGGTCAGTCTATTTTCCCAAGCCATACGACTGGTGGCATCCAGTTATTCGGCCAAACCCTTTACTGCATCTCTAGTATGTTTAATAAACTGTGCTTGGTTATAGTAAATGTAGTTTATCCAATCCACATTCTTATTAATAGTAACCCACCAGAATAGGGATGATTCAAAGCCTGCTGAAGTCTGTTTACGAGCTTTGAACTCATCAGGCACCCCGCCTAGTGACCCCTATTGAATCAAGATAAATCCTTTCATCAACAGAAGTGGGTAGCAGTGATCTCTTATCTCTTCCTTTTCTACCAACTAACTGTTCTCTTTCAAATGCCAAGGTGAATGGTATTGCCAATTGTACAATTGCACGTATCCCCTTCCAATCAGGGGGCAGGGTGGGTCTCAGTAGTTTTCCTCCACAATACCACCACAGATCCGCTCGGGGAACGTTTAAAGATGAGTAATTTCTTCCTTCCACTGCTTCAGTAATCACCGAACACAATCTCAGCTCACCCAAATCAATAGATCCACCCTGTCTATAAACACACGATGTGTGATTCCCAACAGCGGCAGAAAACACAGGGGGAGTTTGCCTCTTATGTCCTTTTAAGGAAGAGAACATCAAAGACAAAGAAGCACAATTCGGATTTTTCCATGCAGTCTCATCTTGATATAGGGCTATCATGCATTCCATGCCCTGTTTGTTTCGCTCCCACCCGAGCGGAAAGGGAACTACCTGAGACACTGCCCTACCGGAGGCACATGCATAGCAATTGCTTTTGTTCAGACTTTTTACAGTATATTTAACCCATTCAATCCAGGCATTTGTTTATCCATATCCTGTTTCTATTTCAAGAGTCTGTCTCAGGTCTTTAACCTCTATAATCTGCAGTGACTTTGGATCAGAGTAAGGGGTTAAAGGTTGCAGTTTAGAATCAAGGAATCCCAAAGGCTGTCCCCGTCCGACGCCAATTCAAAAATAGCAGCCCACAAAACGCTTCCCATAAACTGTCATCTCTATCTTTAAATCTTTACTAAGGAGTTGGGACCCATTTTTATGGGGAAATGAGTCTTCAGAGGAAGCATTTTTAATGGTGTGATATATATAGGATGACACTTCCTGTCAAAACAGTTTAGGGCTGGGCTAAAGGGGGCTCTATGGATAGTGATGCTAGGCGGTGGCTTTTGCAGTTCAGTAGGGTGTGAAGAAATATCTTGGAGGAAAGATATTCCCTTTGAAACTCTACATCTGGGCATTCTACTTAGGCTGCAAGCATCAATTTTTATAACGTGTGGAAATTCCGAAACAGAAATCATTAACACAACATCTGAAAAAGATATATGAGCAAAACTCAGAAGTAACAGGAATAGCAGCATAATTCTGACTAGTGCTAAGAACTTAAACAATATATCAAAGCACAAAACAAGATTAACATACAATTCTGAAGAAACAGTCCCCGCACTCACGTCGCCATAGTATAGTCAGTTAATCAAAGTCTGTTCAGTCTGAGTTATAGTGGGTCACGTGTTGATTCGGCTGTCCAGACTCCTTTCTTAACTGGAGAGGTGACTGGCCATTTGCCAGCTTTTCTTCGCCGTTCAATGGTGAGGAGAACGAGGAACGGGCCGTCCCACACAAGTTCGAGAGTTAACTGTTGTCAATGTTTGATCAAAACCCCTTCACCGGGTTCAATAGTGTGCACAGCGAAATCCAGAGGTGGTGTCTGAGTCAGGAGTCCCTGGTGAAGTAAACGAGAAACAGCGAAGCCCAGGGTCTCAACATATTTACATATACACATATCTCGTGACTCAAGCTCTAGGTGATAAAAACTCAAACATTCATGCACTAACGAACAGATGACTTTCAGCCAGAAACACAACAAAATTGAATAGCTTCCGTTCTCTCTCTGTAGGTCCTCACACACAGCCAGTCTGTCTGTCTCTCTCTCTCTCTCTCTCTCTCTCTCTCATACGGTGTTGGTCTCTCTGTCTATGTCTGCCTGTCACTGTCTCCTGTGTCTGCGCATCGGAGCTCATAGCGACCTCCCCTCGACCACCAGGTCTTCAAGTGCTAATTCTTTTCCCCAACTATCTCCACTAGCAGTCTCCAGTACTGCTGGGCAGTCCCCATGTGGCAGATCTTCCCCCCCCTTTTTCCCGGAGGTCACTGCTCTACATATGGAACTGTTCAGGGTTGGTTGTCAGTAACATTTTAATTCTTTCAAGCACATCGCAGTTGTCAAATGTAATGTTTTCCCTGTGTCTGGGCGCATCCGCCCCCGGAGCTCCCGCTCCCTACCTACCGTTTTTCAATGCAGCCCTACGCGCCGTAAAGCCCCCACGAACAATCTCAGCGCAATACAGTCTACTTACTGTCTCAACGTCCTGAAACTCACTCTCAAATTACCCATATTAATTCGCATCTACCCTCAGAGTTTCTGTTCCCCCCGCCTTATCAGCAGCTTATTTCTTTGTACATCTGTTCCGGAGCCACTGCTCCCCTGCCTCACTGGCAGCCTATCTCTCTGTGTAACTGGGAACATTTGCCCCTGGAGCCCCTGCTCCCCTGCCTCATTTTCCTGAAGATGGATACCACCCCTCATGTCGTGTGAATTTGGAATTGTTCTAACTTATTACTACCTTGCACTCAATCTCATGAATGGTCCTCCTTTCCATAAGAAGTCAGCCGGATTTGAATATGCTCCCACCTCTATCTTAAGGTCCTCTCTATCTAAGAGCACTGCCTCATATTTCAGGATTCGGGAGTCTGTGAGCCATCGTCCCGCTTTTTGATTCAGAATAGTGCGGACTTGGTGAGGAGTAACCACAGTCAGTGGTGCTCCAAACGTCAGTTTCTGGCTTTCTTCCACTAGTTTAGCAGTGGCTGCTACTGCTTGAACGCATTCAGGCCAACCCCGTGAGACAGGGTCTTGAATTTTGGAGAGGAAAGCTACAGGTTTTCTATGCCCCCCCGCCACCCCCCCATTCTTGAGTTAAGACCCCAAAAGCTGTCCCGCATTTGGCATTAACAAATAGTCTAAAATCTTTATTAAAATTTGGCAAGCTCAAAACGGGTGCTGTAACTAATTTTTCTTTTAAATTTTCAATCAGCATTTTTCCTTCTGGGTCCCATTTAACCCTGTCCGGAACTTCTTGTGTTAGCTGTAGATATAGCTTTTTTTGTAAGAATAGCATAGTCATCAATCCAGAGTCTGCAATAACCCAGCAAACCCAGGAACTTTCTGAGTTCTCTTTTAGTTCTGGGTAATCCTAATTCTACAATTCCTTTTATTCTTTCAGGGCTTATTCTCTTCTGTCCCTGACTGATTAGATGTCCTAAATATCTGACCTCCTGTTCTACATACTGTAGTTTGTTCTGACTAACTCGCAATCCCTTCACTGCAAGGTAGTTTAATAAATCATTGGTTCCCTGCTGTGTGTCAGTTTGGGTGGGACCGGACAACAGGAGGTCGTCCACATACTGAATTAACTTTAAATTTGGTCTTAAATTCAAGCCCTCAAGAACATGTTCTAGGATCTGTCCAAACAAGTTTGGTGACTCGGTAAAACCTTCAGCTAAGACAGTCCACCTATACTGCTGTTTTCTCCCAGTATCAGGGTCCTCCTTAAGTTCTAATAAAATCATATCATCAGAAAAAAAAATAACGTTGAACATTCATAAAATTACAATCAAAAATAGCGCACTGAATCAAATGACAAACAACAAGTTTCACACATAAAACCATTAACAAACAGATGAATTCGAGCCAGAGCACAAAGTGTTAAACTGTTTGTTAGCTGAGAAGCCTTTTTTTAAAAAAAATCCATACACAAACACAAATTCTCACATCCACAGAGACCTTTTTACAATCAAATTTACACACACAAAGACACACATAAATCTTCACCAACACAAAATTCCTATCGGGGGCCGGCCCACAAAGACATAAATATTCAGATTTAGATAACCACCTTATTTATCCGACTCCTTTTGTCTTTCATACAGTCCTCCCCTACTACTGCTACCATTATCTTAGCCTTCCGTTCCTCCGCCATTATGTCTCTCTATACAAATACTTTCTGAACCTCCTGTAACAACTCTGACTCATTTCTACCGTTCCCGTCCTCTATCTTCTGTAACTTCTTCTGGATATCAGGCCATGCCTTTGTCACGAAGTGAACCTTTACCATCCGTCATCCTATTTCCCCATCTGGGTTTATACCCGAACATTTCCTAACCAACTCCCTTAATCTGTGTAAGAATGCAGAGGAAGACTCGTCCTTTCCCTGCCTCAGGTCGAAAACCTTGGCTAAATTTTGTTGTTTGGGGATGCAAGTTTGTATCCCTTGGATTATCAAATTTTGCATGACTAACATATTATTCCACCCTTCTATATTGTGGTGGTCCCAGTTAGGGTTCTGAAGGGGATATTTGTCTTCACCCCTAACCATCCCCCTCTCATGCCAAATTGTCCGGCAAGATTAATACCGTCACTGCTACTCGTTTTTTTTAATCTCAATTAACACTTTCCCTATCCAGTATCCCCATATATGTCTCCTTTCTCCCCCAGTAAATAGTATATTCAAAAATTGACATTAACTCAGCCCACATATACAGACTGGGCCTCAAAAATTAATTTGTTCTGACAATCCTATCGGATTCTCATCCAGGACCGTCATTTCCTTCTAAATGTTCCGACCTCCCCGCTGGTGAGGGGGTCACACACAAACCCAATCTCCTTGTCCCCTATCGGCACTTTAGTCGATACGTTCTTCCTTTTTTTTTAAGAAATATTGCAATGTTCCTAGCTTCTCATAACCTCAAACATCAATTTATTAATTCATGCTTGACTAACTTTAAAGCCTGTTCCTAACTTGTAAACATATTTATATATTTACGTCCATTTATTCAGTATTTAATATTTAAAACGTAAAATGCATACAGTTCCCAATTTTGAAATCCACTGTAATCACCCAGATTTAGTACTCTAATTTATATCCAAAATTAGTTTTCTTATGTACTCCTGACCAATTATTTCTCAATTACAATACTTTAGGTCGTAAAATAATCAGAGCTGTCTTACAATAATTTGTCAATTCAAGTTTTAAAAAAAATTCTAATGGCCGAATCCAAGGTCTCAGATAATAACCATGGAAGTTATCGTCTTTTTTTTTTCCCGACAGTCTACTGTTGAACTGTAATTACAACTGTCCTTCACATATTGAAAATAAATCATGTTAAGTTTACATAAAGATCACATTTAAAACAATCCTGGAACTCAAGCTCCAGTGAATAAAACTTCCTCATTCAATCACCAACAAACCAATGTGCATTCAACCGAATCACAGAGGGTTAAATGTTTTGCGAGCAGTTCTCGCACTCTCTCTCTCTCTCTGTCGGTCTTACTGCAAGCTGCTGGTAAAAAAATAAACTTCAGTTGTCTTATATAATTTGAGTTTAATGGGGCTACAACAAATCCTGTGGTCCGTTCCCCAAACGGGACCTCCCGTAGGGGACACAGTCTCACTACTTCTTTATCACCTTTTCCCCTCATCTCTCTCTCCTTTAGTCTTGCAGATCTCCTTACCTCCTCAGCCCCTGCTGCTGTGGCTTCTACGTCCCCTTCGCCAGATCCCCTGGATCCCGCTCCCTGATTCTCCAACGGCTGCTGCCGTTGTTCCTCCTGAAGAGCATATGGCGGGGGTGCCACAGGCGGGGGTAAGTTCTCTAACACTTCCCACTTACTCTCATTCAGTGGGGTTAAAGGATATAAGGGTACTGGGGTTGGAGCAGTTGCTGTCAGGTTCCCTACCCAAAATGCAGCATACTCGCTCTCCTTTAAACCTGGATACTGTTTATTCTTTACAGAATCATTTAAAATTTGACAAACCCAGTCCTCGACCGATTCAAATTTTGGCCAGATCACTGATGGCGGACGGGATGGGTTCTTTTACCCAAACAAAACAACAGTATTTTATCATTTCCTAAGCCCCGACTTTCGTAGGGACTCCAATTCCCCAATTTTCGTCCCAGCGGACTATTAAGGGGAATCTGTGGGGTTCCGTTTTTCCGTTCCTTTTTAGACTGGAACCTCGGCCACCCATGTTTGGTCTTCAGGCTAACCTACACTCTGGTTACTCAATTAACCCCGGTTACCTGTCACAACCACCGAGTCGACAAGGCAGTGTACCCTTCCCTACTGTGAAAGCCCCAAAATACCAGAGAAGGTTCTTACCTTGATCCTGTGCACGGAGTTGTCCGACACAAAGTAAAAAATCACCTTTTTACTTTTCGAAGCTTCAACTTTTTACTTTATTGCGAGCGCCACCTATTCACATCGTTTGCTCAAACATCTGTGTGTGTCACAGTGTCCCAGAATCATTCAGAGCCTCCCGTGGGAGTTCGGTTTAGGATCCCGGACACGGGCCCCCAAATTTGTTATAAGTGATTTCTGTCTCGGCTTTCTGAATCTCCGGAGAATAGTTCCTGACACTTGGCTAACTATTCTAACTCTAGGGATCTGATTCAGAACAACCGGGTCCTGCCTCCGAACTCTGCCAACCGCGGACTGTCCTTTAACCCTTGTGTCAAGGGAGACTGTCCGCAAGGTTAAGTTCAAAAAGGCGAACTCCAAGTTGACTGGTATCAGCCCTTATCCCCACCGGCTGTCACTTTTCCCGTGGCAAATCGAAATCCTGCGAGACACACACAAACGGAGCAACAGATGTTTATTCAATCTTCGAAGATTGGGCGAGTTCCAAAAGGGACTTCGGAAGTCGCAACGGGAGATTTTACAGCACTAATACTTATACATTATTTTTCCATTCAAATACATCGGTGATAATTTCATTGGTTTAAACATCTCACGCTATGGATTTTTCTTACATTAAAAATCATTAATGACAATTCCATTGGTTAAAGCATTTCACGCTTTTCTCTGCCAATTTCTTTAATTAAAATGTTATATTATTTTATCTTCATGTTCTATTAGTTATAACATTTGTTGATTTTTGTGTATGTCATGAAAAGAGCTTTCATTGTATTTTGCCCTCTGTGTCTAATCGAAGCATTCCTTGGTTTCTTGCCCAAGGTTACCATGTTCCTGGCTTTACAGAGGTAACTTCTAGTTCATGCTTCATTATGGCCTAGTCAATCATTAGTTTCATAATTTAGCTTCTATTCATTAAACCTCAGTTTTAGTACAGTGAGTGTGTGTGTAGGTGTGTGTAAGTGTGTGAGGTGTGTGTGTGTGAGAGTGTGAGTGTGTGTGTGTGTGTGTGAGTGTGTGTGTGTGTAGGAGTGTGTGTGTGAGTGAGTGTATGTGTATGTGTGTGTGTGTGTAGGTGTGTGTATATGTGTGAGTGAGTGTGTGTGTAGGTGTGTGTATGTGTGTGGGTTATGTGTGAGGTGTGTGTGTGTGTGTTGTGTGTGTGTGTGTGTGTGTATGTATGTATGCATGAAACTGCAGAAATTACATTAACCATATCAAATCTTCCTAGCACTTCTTCAAAATAAAACTCAATCAGGTTAGAACGACAATTTCCCACACACAAAGCCATGCTGATTCTCTAATCATTCCTTGTCTTTCCAAACACATGTAAATCCTGTCCCTCAGAATCCCTTCCAACAACTTGCCTGCCACTGACTTCAGGCTCACTGTTCTCGTGTTCCTTGGCCTTTTGTTACCTCCTTTTCTTATAAAAAAAGAATGGCACCCGTCTTCCAGCACCTCACCTGTCACGAACGATAATACCAATATGTCAGGGAGGGCCCCAGCAATCACTTCCCGAGCTTCCCACAAATTTCTGGAATACACCTGATCAGGTCCCAAGGCTTTATCCACCTTGATGCAATTTCAGACATCCTGAAACTCCTCCTCGGTAACAGAGGCTTTTCAAGTTATCACTATTCATTTCTCCAAACTCTCTAGCTTCCACATCCTTCTCCAGTGAAAAAAAGACATGGAATATTAGAGGTGCGAGGTAGGAGTGAAGGACTTCTGGGAAGGTGAGTCTAACTCCATAGTTGATAGAGTACCTCAGACTGAGCTGTCTCGGTCCTCAAGAACAGAACTGTTCAAATGGGGTTTGCAGCAGGTGGTGAGGGAACCAGCAAGAGGGAAAAAGTTACTACATCTTATTGTTATGAATCTACCAGCTGCAAATGCATCTGGCCATGACAGTATCGGTAAGAGCGACCATCCCACAGTCCTTTTGGAGACAAAGCCTCGCCATAAAGTTGAGAAAAACCTCCATTGTGTTGAGTGCTACTATCACCGTGCAAAATGGGACAGATGTAGGAACTCAAACTGGATCTCTCTGAGGCACTGTGGGATAACAACAGCAACAGAACTGTACTCCAGCACAATCTGTAATCTCATGGGTTTGTACATCCTGCACTCACCCATCACAATGGACAGGAAAGGCGGGCATGCCATGAGCAGCACAAGGCATACCTAAAAATGAAGTGTCAACCTGGTGAAGCTACCAAGCAGGACTATCTGCATAACCAAACAGCATCAGCAACAGCTGCAAATGTGTTGCTGGTCAAAGCACAGCAGGTTAGGCAGCATCTCAGGAATAGAGAATTCGACGTTTCGAGCATAAGCCCTTCATCAGGAATAAGAGAGAGAGCCAAGCAGGCTGAGATAAAAGGTAGGGAGGAGGGACTAGGGGGAGGGGCGATGGAGGTGGGATAGGTGGAAGGAGGTCAAGGTGAGGGTGATAGGCCGGAGTGGGGTGGGGGCGGAGAGGTCAGGAAGAGGATTGCAGGTTAGGAGGGCGGTGCTGAGTTGAGGGAACCGACTGAGACAAGGTGGGGGGAGGGGAAATGAGGAAGCTGGAGAAATCTGAATTCATACCTTGTGGTTGGAGGGTTCCCAGGCGGAAGATGAGGCGCTCCTCCTCCAGCCGTCGTGTAGTTGTGTTCTGCCGGTGGAGGAGTCCAAGGACCTGCATGTCCTCGGTGGAGTGGGAGGGGGAGTTAAAGTGTTGAGCCACGGGGTGATTGGGTTGGTTGGTTCGGGCGGCCCAGAGGTGTTCTCTGAAGCGTTCCGCAAGTAAGCGGCCTGTCTCACCAATATAGAGGAGGCCACATCGGGTGCAGCGGATGCAATAGATGATGTGTGTGGAGGTACAGGTGAACTTGTGGCGGATATGGAAGGATCCCTTGGGGCCTTGGAGGGAAGTGAGTGTGGAGGTGTGGGCGCAAGTTTTACATTTCCTGCGGTTGCAGGGGAAGGTGCCGGGGGTGGAGGTTGGGTTGGTGGGGGGTGTGGATCTGACAAGGGAGTCATCAGCAACAAGCAACAGAGCTAAGTGATCCCACAATCAATGGAACAGATCAGAGCTCTGCAGTTCTGCCACATCCAGTTGTGAATGGTAATGGACAATTAAACAACTCGTTGCAGGAAGCACCACAGATATCCCCACCCTTACTGATGGAGGGGTCTCACACATCCATGCAAAAGATAAGATGACAGCATTTGCAGCAATTTTCAGCCAGATGCAAAGTGGGATGATCCATCTCAGCCTTCTCCAGTGGTTCCTAACATCACAGATGTGAACTTTAAGCCAGTTCAATTTAGTTTGAATAATATCGAGAAATGTTTAAGTAGTGTAAAGGCTATGGGTCCTGTTAACATTCTGGCAATAACACTGATAGCTTGTGCTCCAGTACTTGCCACCCACCAAAACATGTACCGCTCCAGCACTGGCATCTACTGACATTGTGGAACATTGCCCAGGCATGTACAACACAAAAACACAGGGCAAATCCAACCCAGGAAATTTCCCTCTGTCAGTCCACACTCGATCAGCAGTAAAGTGATGGAAGATGTTATCAACAGGGCTATCAAGCAGCAGCTGCTCAGCAACAGCCAGCTCAGCGACACTCATTTTAGGCTCCACCAGGGCCACCCAGCTCTCGATTGTGTTACCGCCTGATTCACAACCTGACAACCAGCTGTATCCCAGAGGTGAGGTGAGGTGAGGGGGACAGCCCAGTCACACTCCAAGACCACTATTTCCAGCTGATTCCACCCTCACCTCAGCTCATATACTCAAACTCTCATCCATTGTGTGTTATCTCCAGACTTAATTATACAAACACACTTCTGGCCAGCCTCCCAAATTCAACCTTCCTGTAATTTCAAGAAAAATTGCAAGCTCTATCGTCCACGTGCTCACTTCTCCCCAAACATGTTCATCTGTCAAAAGGATCCTATTCATAAGCAGCAACAATTTAAAATTCTCATTCTTGATTTGATTCCTGGCTGTGATTATCCCTAGCTCCCTGCACCACACATCCTTTGAGACCTCGACAACCCATTTTCTTTGAGACTCCCAACGACTGGTTAATTCATTACTTCAACTGTGTGGCTGATTCTACAGTTGCCAAAGCAACATGATCTGGAATTTGCAGACAAAACCTCACAGGTCTGCTTCCCACCATTAAGACATCCCTCAAAATCTGCTTTTTGGCAATTGTTTTGGACACCTGACCAAATATCTCTATATCTGGCCTTATATCTAAAGTTCTGAATCGTATTTTTGTGGAATTATAAGCATGATGATAAAACTACAAACTGTTCTTGATTTGGACATTATCTTCACATCATCACTGTTGCTGTAATGAATAACCTGTAATGTCTCTTACCCAACCACATTGTGGGAGCACCTTCACCACACAAACTGCAGCTGTACAATAAAGTCAAGCATCACCCTCTCCACATTCAACAGGGTTTTGGCATTAATCACTGGTATCTGTGGAAGGAGAAATACACATGATGTTTCAGGGAATGCAAAACGGGTTACAGGGAATGAAAATGGTGCAGAATTTGATAGTCAGAAATGGAAGGAAAATACACTTGCTTATTGGAAAAAGGAATTCTTGACTGTCAAAAATATTCAAGATAAAAGTAATCTGATAACAGAGCAGCACATGGTCAGGGGCTGGGCCACAGTGAAAAACTCATTTAAAAAGGGTCTATAAAAGTAATAATACAGTATTAAAAAGATCAAAAATACCCCCATGGTTGGAGACTGAGGAAGCTAGACATTGACAAAGTGGTCCTGAGGGAGCCCAGAGGTGAATCAGAGCAGGATTGGCTGCTGTCATCACAATGACTCTGTACCAGAGAAAGGCTGCACATGCGCCTGGCTGCACCGTGCCCCCTACAAAGATGGCGGCCGCGCACGTGTCCAGTGAATCGTTGTCCCGAATAAAGATGGCGGCGCTCACTCAGGCCTGCAGCCGCTGAGGCAATTCTCCATTTACTGCAAACACGGGACTGGGACGTTCAAATTTGAGTTTTCCGACGTGCACAATTTGTTTGTAAAACCTCTCCGCTCATAGCAACATAGCTTTTCTACCGTTTCCCTGTTTATTTCTTTCCTTACCGTATCCTTTCTCTCCATAACTCCCCGAGCATTCATTACAGCGACTCTGTGTCGGGCGCGAGGGTGATCACGTGGTTTAACTTAGCCCCGCCCTTCATTCACTGTGATTAGTTGGAGGACCGACCTCCAGCTCCGCCCACTGTCCTTTCATTGGTCCGGTGCTGACATCAATCACCCGGGGTCCCTTTGTTGGCTGGAGCATGCGCAGTGTGTCCTGCTTTTGCCAATATGTTGGGTCATGTTCCTGCGGATAAGAATGAGCTCTGCAGTAGATTTCCTTTATTCATGGAGGGCATTGCCTTCCTTCTCATTACTGTATAGCTGTGACTGATGAATCAGTGCATAAACACCCCCTTTTCACAACATCTAAAACCTTTAGCACATTGTATCACGCTCTTCTTTGGAGAAAAAAAACATGAAATGGAGCCTCACGGAATCGGAGCAGGTGTAGGCAATTCATCCCTTTCAGCTTGTTCCCCCATTCTGTCAGACCATGGCTGGGCCAACCCAGACCCCAACACCTCTTTTATGCTTGATCCGCATAGCCCTCAACTGCTCAATATTTCAAACATCTATCTGCCCTCTTTTTAAAATAATTTGAGATGGAATCACAGATTCCCGACTGTGTGGAAACAGGCCCTTCAGCCCAACAAGCCAGAACAACCCTCCAAAGAGTAACCCAACCATTCCCCTCCCACATTTAACTTTCACAATTGTTTGTGTGAGAAAATTCTAGCCATTCACTGAGAGAAAAAAAATCTTTAATTTTTCTAAAATGAATGTTCCCTTGTGTAATGTCCCCTGGTTTGAGACTTCACTGGTGCTAGAAGATCCAGTCAACATCCACCCTGTCAAGCTCCTCAGAATCTTGTTTGCATCAGATCACCCCTGCTTATCCATTCTTGACAGGTCAACCCTTTCGTCCTCGAAGCAGCTAAGTGAATCTTTTTTGAATGTTCTCCGATGGTGGTTTACCCTTTATTAAATATGGGAGCTAATATTGTATACAGCACTGCAAGTGAGGACTCAGCAACAGCCAGTGTGGTTAACCAATTCTCAATCCATGCTAATACATTACCCCGATATCATGAGTTTCTACATTGTGCAATTACCTTTTATGTAGCACCTTATCATTTGCATTTTTAAAATCCAAATACAGAACATCATTGGATTGCCCTTTATCAGCACTGCTTGTTATCTCCTCAATGAACTGTCGCAAATTTGTCAAATATAGTTTCTCTTTCACAAAACCCAGTCTACCATGTTTAATGATAAGCTTTTTTAAATGTCCTGCAATTTCTTACTTTAATATTCGACTCTGTAGATTCTTTCAGTAGATTTGCTAAGTATGATTCCCCTCTCTTAAATCCATGCGGACTCTGTCCAATCCTGTCGCTGTTCAGTAAGAAACTTGAATGCACTCCAATATAGTTAGTAAATGTATCTATTTATTTTTAAAAATCGATTACTTATAAATACTGGACCCATGCAATATCAATGAATTCATGACTCTATAATCCAAATTCAATGTTTTTTTTTCTGTTAATTCCTTTTCGTACTGTGTTATGCAGACGGCACGGAGTGTGCACTCTTAATTGTGAGTAACTTTGAAAATAATACATTTTTAAAATGCCATCCCAAAATGCTGCCTCATTATTGTGCAAGGAGGATTTTGCATTCAATAGTTTGCAGATAAAATTGAACAGCTTTTTGCTGCAATTTGGCCGGACTGCAGCTTACTTTGGAGTGCCTCACCTTTAGAGTTGATATGGGTAATGTAATTTCTGCAGTTTCACACACTCTCTCTCTCTCTCACACAGGAGTCACACATTCTCACACACACAAACACGCACACACACACACACACACACACACACACACTCACACCACACACATTCTTTTGGTATGGGTAAGGTGATTTATGTATTAAAACTGAGGTTTAATAAGTAAAGGTTAATTATGAGCAACTAGGCCACATGAGAACATGAACCAGAAGTCACCTCTGTTATGTCAGGAACATGGTAACCTTGGGCAAGATACCAAGGAATGCTTTAGCAGATAAATGCTTTAACCAGCAGAATTGTTAAAAACAATATAACATTTAATTAAAGAATTGGCAGAGAAAAGCGTGAAATGTTTTAACCAATGGAATTGTCATTAATGATTTTGAATGTAAGAAAAATGTATAGCGTGAGATGTTTTAGCCAATGGAATTATCACTAATGTTTTTACATGTAAAAATAATGTATAAATATCAGTGCTGTAAAATCTTCTGTCGCGATTCTTCCGAAGCTCTTTTTTTTGGAAGCCGCCCAAACTTGCAAGTTTGAAATAAACATCCGTTGCTCATTTGTGTGTCTCGCAGCATTTCGATTTGCCGGTGAGGATGAGGGCTGGTGCTGTCAGCTTGGAGTTCGCCTCCTAGGACGGGACCTTGTGGACAGTCTCCCTTGAAGTCAAGGGTTAAAGGACAGTCCCCGGTCGGCAGAGTGTGGAGGCAGAACTCGGTTGATCTGAACCATAGCCCTAGTGTAGAATAGTTAGCCGAGTGTCAGGGACTATTCTCCGGAGATTTAGAATACCTCGACAGAATTCACTTATAGCAAATTTGGGGGCTCGTGTCCGGGATACTAAAAAGAACTCCCACGGGAGGCTCTGAATGATTCCGGGACACTGTGAAACACACAGATATTTGAGCAAACGATGTGCATAGGAAGCGCTTATAATAAAGTAAAAGGTTGATGTTTTGATAAGGTAACAGGTTGAAGTGTTATCTTGAGTCGGACAACTCCGTGCACGGATCAAGGTAAGAACCTTCTCTGGTATTTGGGGTTTTTGCAGGATTATTGAGAGAAGTGTACACTGCCTTGTCGACTCTGTGGTTGTGAAAGGTAACCGGGAAATTAAGGGTTAACTTGGTAACCGGGATAAAAGGGTTGACTAAGTAACCGGAGTATAGAAAACAGGTTAGCCTGAAGACCAACCATAGGTGGCCAATGTTCCGGGTCGAAAAAGGAACGGGAAGACGAAATCCCGAAAATTCCCTCTGATAGATTCTACAGAGATTGTGGAGAGCGGAAGAGATTAGTTACAAACTGATAGTGTTGAACCCCGTTTCTGGATGGTCTCTATTATCCTTACATAGAAGCAGTAAAAGGGGGACAACTGAAGTTTATTTTTACCAGCAGCTTGCAGTAAGACCGGCAAAGAGAGAGAGAGAGTGCGAGAACAGCAAGCAAAACATTTAACCCTTTGTGATTTGGTTTGAATGCACATTTGTTTGTTGGTGATTGAATGAGGAAGTTTTATTCACTGGAGCTTGAGTTCTAGGATTGTTTAAAATGTGATTTTTATGTAAACTTAACATGATTTTTTTTCAATATGTGAAGGACAGTTGAAGTTTTAGTTCAACAGTAGGCTGTCGAAAAAAAAGACGATAACTTCCATGGTTATTATCTGAGACCTTGGATTCGGCCATTAGAATTTTTTTTTAAAACTTGAATTGACAAATTATTGTAAGACAGCTCTGATTATTTTACGACCTAAAGTATTGTAATTGAGAAATGATTGGTCAGGAGTACATAAGAAAACTATTTTTGGATCTAAATTAGGGTACTAAATCTGGGTGATTACAGTGGATTTCAAAATTGGGAACTGTATGCATTTTACATTTTAAATATTAAATACTGAATAAATGGACGTAAATATATAAATATGTTTACAAGTTAGGAACAGGCTTTAAAGTTAGTCAAGCATGAATTAATAAATTGGTGTCTGAGGATATAAGAAGCTAGGAACATTGCAATATTTCTTTAAAAAAAAGGAAGAACGTAACGAATAAAGTGCCGATAGGGGACAAGGAGATTGTGTTTGTGTATGACCCCCTCACCAGTGGGGAGGTCGGAACATTTAAAAGGAAATGATGGTCCTGGTTGAGAATCCGATAGGATTGTCAGAACGAATTAATTTATTTTTGAGGCCCGGTCTGTATATGTGGGCTGAGTTAATGTCTATTTTTAAATATACTATTTACTGGGGGAGAAAGGAGACTTATATGGGGATACTGGATAGGGAAAGTGTTAATTGAGATTTAAAAAAAACTAGTAGTAGCGCCGGTATTGAGCTTGCCGGACAATTTGGCATGAGAGGGGGATGGTTAGGGGTGAGGACAAATATCCCCTTCAGAATCCTAACTGGGACCACCACAATATAGAAGGGATAATACGTCAGACTTGCGAAATTTGATAATCCAAAGTATACAAACTTGCATCCCCAAACAGCAAAATTTAGCCAAGGTTTTCGACCTGAGGCAGGGAAAGGACGAGTCTCCCTATGCGTTCTTACACAGATTAAGGGAGTCGGTTAGGAAATGTTCGGGTATAGACCCAGATGGGGAAATAGGACGAGGGATGGTAAAGGTTCACTTCGTGATAAAAGCATGATATCCAGAAGAAGTTACAGAAGATAGAGGACGGGAGCAGTAGAAATGAGTCAGAGTTGTTACAGGAGGATCAGAAGGTATTTGTATAGAGAGACATAATGGCGGAGGAACGGAAGGCTAAGATAATGGTAGCAGTAGTATGGGAGGACTGTGAGTCCCCCGGGAGGATGAATGAAGGACAAAAGGAAGTCGCGGAAGGGTGGTGAAGAGAAGTGGAATGTGAATAGGGAAAGGAGTCGGATAAATAAGGCGGATATCTAAATCTGAATATTTATGTATGTGTGAAAGAGATGGGCCGGCCCTGATAGGATCTCTGTGTGTAAATTTGATTATGAAAAATAAAATAGTCTCTGTGGATGTGAGAATTTGTGTTTGTGTATGGATCTTTTTGTGTGAAATTCTCTGCGAAAATCTGTGTGGAAAAGTGCAAGTAAGAAATGCTGCAAGCTTTATCATGGCGTCTGTGAGAAAGAATCTGGCAGAAGGCTTCTGAGCTAACAAACAGTTTAACACTTTGTGCTCTGGCTTGAATTCATCTGTTTGTTAATGGTTTTATGTTTGAAACTTGTTGTTTGTCATTTGAGTCAGTGTGCTATTTTTGATTGTAATTTTATGAATGCTTAACGTTATTTTCTTTCATGATATGATTTTATTAGAACTTAAGGAGGGAAAGGAGGACCATTCATGAGATTAAGGACGAGGTATTAATAAGTTAGAACAATTGCAAATTCACATAAGGGGTGGTATTCACCTTCAGGAAAATGAGGTATATAGGCTGCCGATAAGGCAGGGGGGGAACAGAAACTCTGAGGGCAGATGCGAATTAATATGGGTAACTTGAGAGTGAGTTTCAGGACATTGAGACAGTAAGTAGATATATTGCGCTGAGAAGTGGAGTTTAAAAGATGCAAGATGAAAGGATGGGAAACATAATTAAAAATGTTACTGACAACAGACCCTGAACAGTTCCATATGTAGAGCAGTGACCTCCGGGAAAGGGGGGGGGGAAGATCGGCCACATGGGGACTGCCCAGGCAGCAGTACTGGAGACTGGGAGTGGAGATAGTTGGGGAAAAGAGTTAGCACTTGAAGACCTGGTGGTCGAGGGGAGGTCGCTATGAGCTCCGACGCGCAGACACAGGAGACAGTGACAGGCAGACATAGACAGAGAGACCAACACCGTATGAGAGAGAGAGAGAGAAAGAGAGCAATCGGCTGTGTGATAGGACCTACAGAGAGAGAACAGAAGCTATTACATTTTGTTGTGTTTCTGGCTGAAAGTCATCTGTTCGTTAGTGCATGAATGTTTGAGTGTTTATCACCTAGAGCTTGAGTCACGAGATATGTGTATATGTAAATATGTTGAGACCCTGGGCTTCGCTGTTTCTCGTTTACTCCAACAGGGACTCCTGACTCAGACTCCACCTCTGGATTGCGTTGTGCACACTATTGAACCTGGTGAAGGGGTTTTGATCAAACATTGGCAACAGCAAACTCTCGAACTTGTGTGGGACGGCCCGTGCCTAGTACTCCTCACCACTGAACGGCGGAGAAAGGCTGGCAAAGGGCCAGTACCCTCTCCAGTTAAGAAAGGAGTCTGGACAGCCGAATCAACACGTGACCCACTGAAACTCAGACTGAATAGACTTTGAGTAACTGATTATACAGTGGTGACGCGAGCGCGGGGATTATTTCTGTAGAATTGTATATTAAATTGTTTTGTGCTCCATTATGATGTTTCAGGGTTATGGTGCTAGACTGGGATTTGGGCAAATGTCTTTTTCTTATGTGGATGTATCATTGGTTGTTCCTGAGTCTAAAAATCCACAAGTGATAGAAGCTGATGCATGCAACTTAGTTGGTTGTTTGTCTGTAGATTTACAGAGACTATACCTCGGTACAAAGATACATTTTATTGACATGTTTGGGACTGGTAATGGGTATGAAGGTCTTGTCACGATACACAGGTCCCCCTTCCGTCCAGCTCGCAATTGTCCCGATAGACATTGTCACCCAATATACCTGATAATCAAGGAAACCTCATCGGACCAGTTTGGGGTGAGGTGAAGATAAACAAAAACATGGACAATTTGTTGGCTGCTGTTTTCGAGTTGATGTAGGGCAGAAAGAACTTGGGAACCCACTGGAAAGTTACAGAGGTAAAGGACTTGAGTCGGCAGAGTGTGGAGGCAGAACTCGGTTGATCTGAACCATAGCCCTAGTGTAGAGTAGTTAGCCGAGTGTCAGGGACTATTCTCCGGAGATTTAGAATACCTAGACAGAATTCACTAATAACACCACCACCCTCTGTCTGCAACCATCAAGCCAATTTTGTATCCAATTCATGAGCTCCTCCTGAATGTCAAATCCTTTTACACTGATCTGAGTTTATTACTCATTTTTCCAAATAGAACATGGAAGGCAGAACAGTTCAGCCCAAGGCCCTTCAGCAATGATTTCATGCCAACCTTTTATCCAACTGTAAGATCAAAGTAAACTACATCCCCTTCATTTTACTATTATCCATGTGTCTGCCCAAGAGTCTATTAAATGTCCCGAATGTATCTAATTTTACTACCGCCATTGGCAGTCCATCCAACCACCTACCATTCTCTATCCTCTTATCCATCCTCTAATACCTTAAAATTACACCACCTTGTTATAGCCATTTATTCCACAGGAGGAAAAGCCTCTCACTATTCACTCTCTGCATGCCTCTCATCATCTTGTTCACCTCTACCAGGTCGCCCCATCCCCTTCTTCACTCCAATGAGAAAAGCCTTAGCCCCCTCAACCTTTCTTTATAAGAACTGCCCTGCATTCCAGGTAGCATCCTGGTAAATCTCCTGTGTACGCTCTCTAAATATTGCACATCCTTCCTGTAAAGACGGGACCAAAACTGAACATGATATTCCAAGTGTGGTCTCACCAGGACGCTATCAAGATGCAATAATACCTCACGGCTCTTACAGTCAATCCCCTTCTTAGGAAAGCCAACACAACATATGCCTTTTTAACAACCCTATCAACGTGCGTGTTGATTTTGAGGCATTTATGGACACGGACCCATGATCTCTCTGTTCTTCCACACTGCCAAGTATTCTACCTTTCACCCTGTATTCTGTATTCAAATTCGACCGTCCAGAATGAATCATTTAACACTTTTACAGATTGGACTCCATCTGCCACTTCCAGCCCAGCTCTGCGTCCTGTCAATGTCCCATTGAAACCTACAACAGCCATCCAGATTATCCACCACTCCAGCAACCTTCATGTTATTGGCAAACTTACTAACCCACTCCCCAATATCCACATCCAAGTCATTTATAAAAATCACAAAGAGCAGAGTCCCAAAGCCGATTGTTACAGAACCCCACTGGTCACTGAGCTCCAGGCTCAATACTGTCCATCTGCTGCCATACTCTGTCTTCTCTGGGTCATCCAATCCTGTATCCAGACAGATAGATTTCCCTGTATCCCATGCCTCCTTATTTTCTGAATGAGCCATCAATGTTTTCTGTCATATCATCAAAGAATTCAATAAGGTACTGTGAGGCATGACCTGAACCCTCACGAACCCATGCTGACTGTCTCTAATTTAGTTATGCTTTTCCAAGTAGTCATGAATCCTATCTTTCGAATCCTCGTCAATAATCTGCACACCACAAACATTAGACCAAATCTGTTATTTCCAGAATTCTACCTCTGTAACATGGCCCAGACTCGATAAATCTTCTCTCCTCTGCCATGTTCCCCAGAAGGGCACTGGAGGGTAGTGGGGGTTACAGAGACAGGGAGGGATATCAGGACAGGAGGGTTTTGCAGACATTAGGAGGGTTGCAATGCCGAAAGGAGGATTCAGTAATTATGAGTTTACATGGTGTTGAAAGTATTTGAGGAGGGAGGGAGGGAGGGAGGATTGTAGGGAATTAAGAGGTTTCACAGTTTAGGTGCTTTGGTTTACTGAGTTGGGGGGAGTTTAAGCACTGGTGGTATTCCATAAACATGTGGTTTTGGTTGCAATGCAGGAAGAAGATGCAGGAAGCTGGAGAGTATGGGGTCTGAACGAAGTAACACAAATGGGAAGAGTTGTCAGTAGTGGAGGTGATTACAGAGACAGCAATGGTCTGATCTGGAGCAGAGGACCCAGATTGGGAGGCTCATGGAGAAGGTTACACAGATAGGGAGGTGAGTAAGGACTGAAGGTGGTTTTACAGGGAGGGTGGAACATAGAGCCACAGGAGGTTACAGAAATGTGAAGAGCTATAGGGCTGACGGGTTTATGGAGTTGAGAATGTTGGGAGGGATAGAGAAGTTTACAGAGATAAGGATATTTGTCGGACAGGGCTGGATTACACAGACAGGGACGGTTTTAGGGAGTGGAACAGATTACAGAGATAAAGAAGTTTGTAACATCTAGTGGAACAAAGAGAGATATGGAGGGTTATCGTGACTGAAGATGTTTATTGATATAGGAAGGCTTATGTTCTGGGGGTTATTTAGACATGGAGGGTGTGGAATCTGGATTCGTTTTTGAGAGATTGGGGTAGCAAGTTTGGTTGGAGACAGTTTCACAGATAAGGGAGCATAGCACAAACAGGAGGAAGTTCCTGCGGTAGGGAGGGTTCGAGTGGTGAGTGATGTTTACACAGATAGGGGGGTAAGAGCTGGAGAATGTTATGGAGATAGGTAAATGGATGGAGATAGAGGAGGAGCTTACATTGACACCGTGGGTGATAGTGACGGGAGGATGTTACATAGTTAATGAGCCTTGTAGGAACAGGACTGGGAGAAACACAGGCATTGGAGTGAGGTATATAGATCGGGAGTGTTACAGGGACCTGAGAGGATAACACATATTGAGATGGTGGTAGGGTCTCCACAGACTGATGGCGTTTTAGGGACTGGAAGAGGTTATGTAGATAGGGAGGACTGTAAGACTGCAGGTGCTTATGGAGAGTTGAAGATTTTGAGCAGTTCACAGAGGGAGGGTTCTCCGACAGGAGTAGGTCACAGATAGTGAGGGTTGTGTGGCTTGAAAAGTTAAAGAGAGAGGAGTTTTTGGGTCCGGAAGATATTACACTGACAGGGACAGTTGAAGAGTCTGAAGCAAAAATGAATGGAGAATGTTACACGGATAGGGAGGTGAGTAAGGACTGAAGGTGATACACAAACATGGAGGGTTGTATTGTTAGATGGAGCTTAGTGGGATAGGGATTGGTGTAGGGATTTAGGGAAGGTTGTGTTTTTGGAGGAGTTTACACTGATACAGTGTTAGGGAGTGTTTAATGGACGACAGACGATCTCAAAGTGAATGAATTCTGGGGAGTGGAGGAGATTACAGACACAGAGATGGATGTCGGTTTGAACAGAGCTTCTACAGATCCTCAGTGCTGTAAGGCTGGAGGGAGGTTACAATAAAAAGGGTTGTCGACACTTAATGACTTTTTTTACACAGAGAAAGACTCAGCATGAGACTGTTAAAAGGAAGTAAAGACAGTCCAGATGAGTTTACGGAGATATACATGTTTTGGGGGGTTTCAGGATGGAACAGTGATTGGGAGTGATGTAACGAATGACAACAGTTATAGGGATTGTTCTAAAAGCAGGAAGAGGTGACAGTCATATCGATCGTGGTAAGGACTGGAGAAGCTTACATCGCCAAGGAGTGTTTTAGAGACTGTTGGAGATTACACATATAAGGAGAGTATTGGAGATAAGGCAAGGTTCAAGAGAGAGGGATGGTTGACAGGACTGGGCAGTAACCTTAATAGAATCTCCACAATGTGGAAAAAGGCCATTTGGCCCAACAAGTCCACACCAACCCTCTAAAGAGCATCCTAAACCAGATCCATCCCTCTCCCTGTGCAATAAACCCTGCATTTCTCGTGGTGAACTCACCTAAACCACACTTGCTTGAATACTACAGTCAATTTATGATGGCCAATCCACGTATGTGGAAATGTCGGGCTATGACAGGAAACTAGAGCACCCGGAAGAAACCCACACAGTCAGGGGGAGAACATGCAAAGTCCACACAGACAGTCGGCCAAGGCTGGAATTGAAGCCAGGTTCCAGGCACAGTGAGGCTGATTATACAGAGCACTGCAGAGAATGGACTTGGTCACAAAGTTCACAAGAGTTTATTGGAACAGGAGAAAAATATGGTCAGGAACAGGAGAAGTTTGCATACATGGTGTCCATGAGAGGGACTGGAGCAGGTGAACGCAATAGTGAGGGTTGTGGATTCTCTCGACAATTAGAGGTAGGGACGTTTGGGGAGACTGGATGAAGTTAGTCATACTCGGAGTTGTACACACTGGGTAAGGTTACTGAGTTAGCAAGGAATCTCTGGACTGGCTGAGGTTATGGACAAAGGCAATTGTGGGAATGTGAGTTGTTACAACTGAGAGGATATTTCAGGCACATGGATGGTTTTAGTGGCTGTAGCATGTTCGAGAGTTAGGAAGGCTAGTACTGACTGGAGGTGGTCAAAGGTAAGGAACATTTCAGTGATGGGAGTTAGTCACAGAGACAGAGAAGATTGAAGCGAGAGAGAGAGGGCATGGTTACGGATCTCGGGAGCGTTCGGGTAGCTTCAGAACATTACACAAATGGAGGGTTGGTAGGAAACACTGTACAGGCAGTGAGGTGAAATGGATGGTGGAACGTTAGAGGCAATGAAGGTGCTGTAGGACAGGATGGAGGAGTGCTGTTGGGACTGGAGAAGGTTACAGTGACATCATGTGCTGGAGATGCTGGAGGAATGTACACAGATGGGGAGGTCATTAAAGGCCGGATGTTACAGAGAGAGTGGGCTGTAGGTGCTGGACAAGATGACAGACATAGGATTTTTATAGTGTTTTGGTGTTAGGGGTCATAACACTAGCTTTCAAAGTCATTTTGGAAAAATGTAAGGACAAGGCAGAAGTGAAGACGCCAAATTTGTGGAAGCGCCCTAATCATTAGAATATAAACGTCACTGGGCATTATCACGATCACAAGACAGGATTTGGCAAACACAGACCGGGAGGAACTATTTGCAGTTGGGTTCATATTCAGAAAGCGGAAGCGTGTCAAAGTGATACAGGGAGAATTCAAGGCCAGCGTGTTCTGTGAAGAGTGAATGAAAAATCAGTAACTCCATTGAATTCTGGTCAAGCGATATCCTGAGCTTGATAAAGGAAATACAATGCAATGAAAACAGGCATGACCGGCCAACGTATAGACAGTGCAAGGGGATCCTTAAAATGACGGGCAAATAATGGGCACGAAATAACCTTGGCAGATACTGTTAAGGAGAGGCCACAAGGTATTTAATGAGTATAGTTAGAGGAAGAGGATTCCCAGGTAAACAGCGAGGCTTGTTAGAAACCAAAGGGACAATCTGTGCATGCAGCCAGACGAAGTAGGTGAGGTCTTCAATGGATACTTCCCATCTGTATTGACAAAGGAGAAATGCATTGTAGTCAGGGACTTCAGTTGGGACAGTGAGGTTCTAGAACATGAAAAGATATATATTTTGCTGGCCACAGGTGAAGTGCTGAATGACCGGAGGATAGCTAAAGTGGTTCCTTTGTTCAAGAGCAGCAGTGATAGGTCAGATAATTGCAGAGCAGATAGTCTGACAGCAGGGGGAGAGAAATTATTGGGAACAATCCTGAGGATGCATCAACACTTCCAAAGGCAAGGATCACCTCGGCAGCGTCATCACGGAATTGGCAGAGGGAGATACTGTCTGAGGAATTCAGTTCAGAGTTTTTTGAAATGATGTTTTAAAATATTGATGAGGGCAGTGCAGATGATGTGGTTTACATGGACTTGAATAAGGCCATTGACAAGGTCCCCCATGGAAGGCTGGTCAAAACGTAAAGTGCCACTGGGATCCAAGGCAAGTTGGTAAATTGGATCCACAATTATGGATAGATTTCTTCGTGTTTGAAATTATTTTAACAGTGGTTGTATTACAGGGATCTGTGCAGGAACCATTGCTGGTTATTATGTACATTAATAACTTGGATGTGAAAGCAGAAAGAATCATTAGTAGATCTGTAGATGATATGAAAGGTGAGGGCGATGGTCTCAGACTGCAGTCTAATGTCCACCAGATGATAAACTGTGTAGGGTAATGGCAGATGGAGTTTCCTTCTGATCACTGTGTGGTAATGCACCGTGGGAAGTCTCATAAGCGAAGGATATACATCATGAATGGTAGGTCGTCTTGGAGTACGGAGGAACACAGGGACCTTGGTGGGCAAATCCCTGGATGTCTGAAGGAGTGAGAACTGATAGACAGGGTGGGGAAGACACCTGAACTAGGAGCATGAGGGTTGACCCATATCCTGGAGGGGGTGAATTGTTAGAGCTGCTTGAGAGGATATAATCTAATCTGGAACTGCGTTGGACTTTAAACAGTCGTAAGGTCAGACACAAAATTGAGGCTGGTGCACAAGTTAAAGAGAGTAATTTCAGCGGACAAGGCAGGCAAGAAGATAGCAGGAAATGGGGGAAAAACTGATGATTAAACTGTATTTATTTCAATTCAAGGGGACTGACAGCTAAGGAAGATGAACTCAGGGCATGGATTGGAACAGCGGATTGGGAGATTGTAGTTATTACAGAAACACTGCTGAGCGAGGGGCAGGACTGGCAGCTCATTGTTTCAAGATAAAAGGACTGCAGGAAGGGGAGGTAAGAGAGGACGCGTGATGATGGGTTTTGATTGCATGAATCATCACAGAAGTGCTTAGAGAGGATATTCCTGTGTGACTGAAGTTATGTTAGTGGAACTGAGAAATAAGAATGGGTCATCACTTTGATACGATTGTCCTCCTGACCCCGAATAATCTGTGGCAGACTGAGGAACAAATATATCAGGAGATCTCAAATATCATTCATAATAATAGGGCTGTTATGGTTGGGATTTTTAAACTTTCCAAACCGAGACTGGGACTGCCAGTGTTCAGCATTTGCAAGGGAGGAATTTGGTAATTTTGTTCCAGGATCTTCCAATCAATATGCAAATGGCCTGAAAAGAGAAAGGGGCAAAACCTGACCGCCCCTTGGGAAACAAGGTAGTGAAAGGGACTGAGGTGTTAGTGGGAAAGCATTTTGCCAAAATGACCACAATTCTATTAGCTTGAAAATAGCGATGGAAAAAGACAGGTCTGGTCCACAAGTTCAAGTTATGAAATGGGGCCTGACCAATCTTGATAGTATTAGACAGGAACTTTCTAAATGTGACTGGGGAGTCTATTTGCAGGAAAAGGGAAGTCTGGCAACAGAATATTTTAAAAGTGAGTTAAACTGAGCGATCACCACCAGCATTTTCCTGTTTGTGTGCAGCTCAATGCTGACAGCATTAGGAAACACTGGCTGTCTATTGAGGGTCTGGTCAAGGAAAAGAGGGCACATGTCAGGTATAGCCAGCTGGATCAAGGGAATTCCTGAGGATCACAGGGGCTGGAGGAATACACTTTGGGTGGAAATCAGGAATGCAGAAAGTGTACATGAAATAGCCTCGGCAGAGAAGGATAAGGAAAATCCAAAAGTGATTGTATAAATATATTGAGTAAAATATAGTGTTCCTCGAGACAAAATAGTGTTCCTTAAGGATCAATGTGACCATCGATGTGTGGAATCGCAGGATATGGCTAAGACCTTAAACACATTTTTTACTCCAGAACTTACTGTGGACAAACACTGGGGAACTCAGGGAACAAAAGTAATACGTTAGACCACAATTGGAGTTCGCTGAAATTCCAGTATCCCCGCTATAGGAAGGAGGTTGCGAAGCTTGAAAGTGTTCGGAAAAGATGACAAGATGTAGCCAGGGTTGTTGCTGAATAAGCTCGGGTTATTTTCACTGGAGCATCGGACACTGAGGGGTGACCTTACAGAGGTTTATATAAACATGAGGGGTATGGATTGGGTAAACATTCAAGGGTTTTTCCCAGAGTTTGGGGAGTCAAAAACTAAAGGGCATAGGTTTAAGGTTAAAGGGGAAAGTTTTAAAAGGGACTGAAGGGTCAGCTTTTTTATGCACACGGTGATGTGTGTATGGAATGAGCTGAGGGAGAAAGTAACACATACTGATACTATAACAACATTTAAGGGATGGATGGGTATGTGAATAATAAGGGTTTAGAGGTACATGGGCCAAATGCTGGTAAATGGGATGGATTTATTTAGATCTTCTGGTCAGCATGGATGAGATGGGCCGAAGGGTCTGTTTCCTTTCTACATCTCTATGACTTGAAAAGAGGGCATGTTATAGAAGAGATGGTGCTGGACATTTTAAAACACAAAGGTATGGAAAGCCCCAGGGCCTGATTAAGTGTATCACAGGATATTGTGGGATGTTAGGGAAGGAACTGTGGAGCCCCTAGCAAAGGGTATTTGTACCATTGACAGCCATGTGTGATGGGCTGGAAGGCTGGAGGGTGGCATAGTGGACAGTGAAGGAACTTTGCTAAGATTACAAAGGGATCTTGATGATATGGGTGAATGAGCTGAAAAATTGTCGATGGACTTCAATCTAAATAAATGCAAGGTAATGCACTTGGTAAAACAAGCAAAGGTAGAGCTGATACAATTACTGTTCGGACCTGTTGGGATCCATTATTAAGGTTAGGTAGTGTAAGAAACTTTATTGTTAGGTCGTGCTCACGTAAGGTAGTATTAGCAAGTCTGGAACTTGTTAGCTTCACTAGACAACAGTAAGCCATTATGTTACACTAAGAACAGACTGAAAAGCTGATGGCATAGCCTGAAGAGGCCCCAGGGAGGGTGAGAGATAACAGGACATTAGAGCCGTGTCTAGATGCACGTAGCTCAAACTGAGGTAATAGAACGTTATCAGGTGAGACCCAATCACATACGAAAATTCTGCTTTTTACCAAATAAGGATGTAACTCTGGAATGTGAGAGAACAAAATGATAGACAAATTTAAAAAATCGTCAGAACGCCTTCTCCAGCAAGCCTGATACCTTGCTGTAACTCGATTCTCTCTCGAATAAAGCAGTCTGTTTCTTAAAATCTGACCCGGTGTCTCATTCCCCCGAAACGAACACGGGGACGGTAGAACCGTCTTAACAGATGGTGACCCCTGAAGTGCGGAGGGAACGGAGACACGCTTGTTGGCAGGAGTTGAGAGCCGCCGGGCGGCCGGCCATTCTGAACTGGGTACAGGGACGCCCTTTGCATGAAGGTCTCCAGTAGACATTGACCACTCTAAATTAGTAGTTGTTCCGATGTATCGAATACCTTTGCCAACCTAAATTGCAGACGTGAGTAGATGACAGAGAATTGCTTTGTTCTAAGTGCGAGTCCTTTAGGTGTGTTGGTCGTCCCAGAAAAGCCGGAGGTATTGGACATGGTGAGTTTCTTTTTTATTTGTTGCTTTCTATAGTGAGAAGAGTGAGTCCTCTAGGTGTGCGTTGGAACAGCCTTGCAATTTAGAAGTCCTAGAGTCGGTGAGACCTCCAGGTGTGCGTTGAAACACCCCTGCAATTTCAAAAGTCCTGGAGACGGTGAGTGTTATATTTTTTGGTCTCTTATCGTTAGAGAAGTGAATCCTCTAGGTGTGCGTTGAAACAGCCCTGCAATTGGAAAGTCTTAGAGTGGATGAATTCTCCAGGTGTGCGTTGGAACACCCCTGCAATTTTAAATTCCTGGAGACGCTGTGGCATATGTTTATAGTCTCCTATCGTTCGACAAGTGAACCGTCTAGGTGTGCGTTGGAACATCACTGCAGATTGAAAGTCCTGGAATCGATGAGTAATATTTTTCATTCACTTTCTCTCCTGGTGGTGAGTCGGTGATTTCTCCAGGTGTGCGTGTAAACAACTTTGCAATTTCAAAATCCTGGAGGTAGGAGGCGAGGCGATTGTGTATTACGGACCGCACGGCTCCCGGAACGGGAGTTGGGTCGGGGGATAGTGTAAGACGCGGGTACTGGGGTTATGGGAGTATAAACCCACGCGCTGACGGACTTGGGAACTGGGAAGCTTCCACTGCGCTGACATAATAACGGACGCAACGGTACGAGGGGACGGCGTATTACCTAACGGGACGGTTGGACAGGGTGGTTGACGGGATTTTTATAACAGTCAGAGACCTTTGAGATGGACACAGATGTCGATTGAGAGGTTTAATTACGGGCCCCCTAAACTGGTGGCTATGCGCCCAACACCCAGGAGTGCCGTGGTGGAGAGAGAGACAAAGACAGAGGACAGGGGACAGAGACAGACACAGAGTTCCGGACAGAGCGACTGTGTGTGTGTGAGAGGGAGTCTGTTTATGAGAAAGATAGAGTCTCTGAGTGTGTAAAAATCTGTGTGAGTGTGTAAGTATTTCTGTGTTTGTAAAGGTCTGTGGGAGAGAACAGAGAGAGAGAGAGAGACAGTGCGAGACACTAACAAAGGACTGCTCGGCCAGCAGACAGTTTAACACTTCGTGTTCCGGCTTAAATTCATCTGCTTGTTAGTGAATGAATGTCTGAGTGCTATCACCTAGAGCTTGAGTCCCTGGACCTTTTTTTTGAATGTGATTTTTTATGGATGCTTAACATGATTTTTTTCAGGTTGGGATTTTATTGAGATTGAGTGGGGATGGATAAGAGTAGTTAGAAAATGATAGTGTTGAACCCCCTTTCTGGATAGTCCCTTTTATCTTTGCATAGAAGCAGTATAAGGAGGACAACTGAAGTTTATTTTTAACAGCAGCTTGCAGTAAGAGCGGCAGAGAGAGTAAGAGAGAGAGAGAGAGAGAAACAGACAAACACGCAGGCTCCGCTCTTTGTTCAACATGACTAGATTTGCGAGCTGCAGACAACATCAGGAACGTGGGGGGGGGGGGGACCCTGCCGGGGAGGTGTCTTCGTTGGGGAGACAAGTGATAAGGGACTTGCTCCTTTGCCTTGTTTGGAAAGAGCTACAATTCCGGGTTTTGTTGCGGGTTGATCTGTTTTCCATTGTCACCAGGTGACCTGTTTGCTTTGGTGGAGGGGAGAACTGTTGCTTGTGACTTGTTTGTTGTCTCAGGAAAGTGTACATTGATGATTTGTTCGTGCTGTGCTTGTCGCGTATGATGAAAACAATGGATATATATATATATATATTCTTTCATTGTGTTTGGATTGTGATTGCCATTGATGGTCTGCGGGGTTTAGAGTGTGTGTGCCGTTTTAGTTTTGTGACTCACTTAGTTGTTTTGTGAATGGTAGAGTCTTGGTTTAAGAGATTGTCCTTGTTTACGGAATGGACGATTGCATGGTTTCTGTTCTAGAAATCAGTTCTTAATGCTGTGGAAGTAGTTAGGATTGAAGATGGTAGGCATTTCTTTTAAGAATGTAATATAAAGGGATGTTAGTCCGCCCAAAGTCATTGGTTAAAAAACTTCAAGTATCAGACTTTCAAGTGGCGTTCTGAAGTCAAAATGGCGTCATAAGTTTGTTTTGTTGTATAAATGGCACTGGGATATTTTTTATAATTAAAACGATAAAGAGCCAAAATATGTAGTGCCCTGGACCCAGTATTACATTGACAGTAGGTTCAGGGTCCAGTAGCAGACAGAGTTCTTATTTTTTTCATAACCAAAATAACAAGCTCAAGTTTCAAAACAAACAGAGATGGATAAAGAGAAATGGAAGGTGAAAGAAAAAAAAAGGAAGAGGAAGCAAGAGAGAACGATAGATAGAAGGATTGCGAGGAATAAGGGTTAGGGGTAAGGAGATTCACAAAGGACTGTGCAAAAAGAGAGAGAGCGCGTGTATAGCTAACAAAACGTTTAACCCTTTGTGATTTGGTTTGAATGCACATTTTGTTGGTGATTGAATGAGTAAGTTTTGTTTCTAGAGCTTGAGTTCCAGGACTGCTGTTTAAAGTGATTTCTTTTTATGTGAGCTTAACATGATTTTTAAGGCTAATAACTTCTGTTCTTTTATGAGTCATGACTCGCTAACTACTTTTCTTACTAACCTCTTTTATTTTTACATAAAAGCAATATATGAAGGACAGTCGAAGTTTCGTTCGACCGTGGGTAGTTGTAAAAAACGGAAGTTTCCATGGTTATTATCTGTGACCTTGGATTCGACCATTGTGCATGCGTTAGAAGTTTTTAACTTGAATTGACAAATTGTTGTAAGACAGCTCTGATTATTTTTACGACCTAAAGTATTGTAATTGAGAAATGATTGGTCAGGAGTACATAAGAAAACTAATTTTGGATCTAAATTAGGGTACTAAATCTGGACGATTACAGTGGATTTCAAAATTGGGAACTGTATGCATTTTACATTTTAAATATTAAACACTGAATAAATGGACGTAAATATATAAATATGTTTACAAGTTAGGAACAGGCCTTAAAGTTAGTCAGGCATGAATTGATAAATTGGTGTTTGAGCATATGGGAAGATAGGAACATTGGAAAATTTCTTAAAAGAAAGAAACAGGGAAGAACATAACGAATTGTCCCCTTCGGGAAGTGTTGATAGGGGACAAGGAGATTGGGTTTGTGTGTGACCCCCTCACCAGTGGGGAGGTCGGAACATTTAAAGGGAAATGACGGTCCTGGTTGAGAATCCGATAGGATTGTCAGAACAAATTAATTTATTTTTGAGGCCCAGTCTGTATTTGTGGGCTGAGTTAATGTCTATTTTGAATTTACTATTTACTGCGAGAGAAAGGAGACTTATATGGGGATGCTGTATAGGGAAAGATACGGAGGATAGAAGGGTGAAGTGGGATAAATCCATTAAATGAATTGTTAGGAGGGGCACAGAAAGTGTTTGTAAAGAGAGAAAGGGCGAGTGACAGGAGCCGAATGCGTAAATGATGGTAGCTGCGGTTGATGAGGTAATTAGGAGAAGAATGCAGCCAAAAGTGAGCAACCGGAGCAGCGAGTGATAGCATGTAGGGCAGAGAAGAAAGGGAGTAGGGAGAGACATGGAGGAGCATTTGATAGAGAGTTTGAGCGACAGGGGCAGAGACGAAGGTCTCCACAGGCAGGATGCCATTATTGTGGAAGGATAGGGCATTTTGGGCGGGGGTGTCCTGATCTATAAAGGGAAGAAAGAGCCATTCCGCTTATGATTTTGATAACGACAGGGAGGGGAACAACAACTGGCATCATTTCTGAGCAGTCAGGGGTTAAAAAACCCAGTTGTAGATTGGCTGAATAGTACATTCGGTAGATGGGGAACAGTTTTGTGGCATCTTCCAGAACCGACTTAACAACAAGCCTTTGGGAAGGAAGGAGAGCTCATTGAATCCTATTACAAAAAAGATTTGACACTATGTCAGTAGTTTGATGTCATGGTATAATACGACCGATTTTACTGGGAGGTTGTACAATTGGGTGTTCTTTGGACAGCAGACCTTCATTCTGCAGGCGTCTTAACTCATCCACTTTGTGTTTCCTCTGGTTCTCTTCGCTTTTGTTATCATACTCAGTAATCGTTTTGTTGGTTTGGAGATAGCTTTTTGTAGATGTTTACGACTTTTGAGTGCTTATGTCTGTTATGTATTATTTCACTGCTTCTCGTGCCTTAACGATTGTATGCGAACTGGAGAGGCGCCTAGAGTAGGGATTTTTTGCGACACGGATTGCTTTGTGAAGTTGTATGCTGCTTAGGGACTCCTATCCCCTATAACTATGTCTCCCTAGAGTCAGACAAGCCGGGTTAAGCTAATTGGTCGGTCTTGCAAAGGAGCGACGAGGGGCGCTCACCGACCGTCCGGGTCCTGACTGCTGCGCGCGAACTGCTGTATTTTGTGTGGCCTCTTTCGAGGCCAAGGGAGGGAGTGTTGGGATCCATTATTAAGGTTAGATAGTGTAAGAAACTTTATTGTTAGGTAGTGCTCACGTAAGGTAGTATTAGCAAGTCTGGAACTTGTTAGCTTCACTAGACAACAGTAAGCCATTATGTTACACTAAGAACAGACTGAAAAGCTGATGGCATAGCCTGAAGAGGCCCCAGGGAGGGTGAGAGATAACAGGACATTAGAGCCGTGTCTAGAAGCACGTAGCTCAAACTGAGGTAATAGAACGTTATCATGTGAGACCCAATCACATACGAAAATTCTGCTTTTTACCAAATAAGGTTGTAACTCTGGAATGTTAGAGAACAAAAGGATAGACAAATTTAAAAAATAGTCAGAACGCCTTCTCCAGCAAGCCTGATACCTTGCTGTAAATTTAGCATGGCCAACTCACCTAACCTGCAGACTTGTATACTATGGCAATGTTATTGAAATCAATGCTTACACAAAACATTATTCATAAAGCCAGACAATGGTCTCATGATCATTTAATTACTGTTTAGTGGAATAATCTGAGTAACTGTCTCATTGTTCCTGAGATCAATCACCACAGTAAGCATTTGATTATCATTCCCTCCAGTAAATACAACGAGTGTCTTCTGAAATTTCTGTTCTGTAATTATCCAAGATATGTATTGCTCACAGCAGTGTTTATTCTTCATTACGAGTGGCCAAGGATGTGAAGTGACCCTTGGACAGAAATTATACATTCTAAATTCACCTACAGCCAGATAAATCAGGACAAACACAAAATTAATCAAACTAAGTCAAACAGCAGCGAGAATCAATCAGTTCCAGGATGACCCAAATTTTCTTACACCTTGACTTCCAGCCAATGCCTGAGCATTATATACCTCTCTTGAAAATGTCAACAATGAAGCGTTTTTGCACCAACACATTGAATGCTTTGAATCCAGCTAATGACCACATGTAGACATTTGTCACAAAACTATTAATCATTGGCCGGCACGGTGGCACAGTGGTTAGCACTACTGCCTCACAGTGCCAGAGACCCGGGTTCAGTGCCCGCCTCAGGTGACTGACTGTGTGGAGCTTGCACATTCTCCCCGTGTCTGCGTGGGTTTCCTCTGGGTGCTCCGGTTTCCTCCCACAATCTAAAAATGTGCAGGTTAGGTGAATTGGCCATGCTCAATTGCCCATATTGTTAGTTGAAGGAGTAAATGTAAGGTAATGGGTCTGGGTGGGTTGCGCTTCAGTAGGTCCATGTGGACTTTTTGGGCCACAGGGCCTGTTTCCACACTGTAAGTAATCTAATCATTTTCCAAATCATGGAAAATATATCAAAGGTCTTGAAATCAAAGTAATCACTGCACATAAAGGCCACCTGATAATTGTTCAGTGAAAAGCCTTTTGTCAGTATCATATTGTTCTCAGGATAAGTAAACACAGCAGACATCACGCTATCACATCATCCCGAAGATATGCAAGAGATACCTTCTCATAATTTACACACCACATGTTCCCATGCCAATAATCACACTTCATTATTTGTGACTGAGGATGCTGATAGTAACATGTATCAAGATGAAGGAATTCCTAAATATAGGCGAGTTTTCTGATAACTTCCCTCCAGTCATCATGTTAAGAAAATGTAATTGTGGCTAAGTACATTGTGAGCAGATCCCCATTAAACCTTTTCACGTGTTTACTCAGAGACACAATTGAAAAATTTCCTCTATAAATGCTGTTGACTGTATTTCGCTACAATAACCATGTTCCTTATCGATTTATTTTCTTTGTAATGCTGACACAAATGTCTGAATATTGATGATATGGAAAATTGAATAATTATATATTGTATTTCTACAGAAGAAAAAAAAGCAGAGACAGCAATTACAGATTGCAGGAGTATCTGAGAATGTTGAATGACAAAACAGTTCTGATCTATAATCACTGCATATCGAATGTATTTCCCAAACCATCATGCCAGCATTCTAGTTCTCAGCACACTGATACTAATTACTGTGTCATCGATATCAGAGCAAACTCGTTTGGAAATATTGAATCATTTAATGTGTCAGCATTCTAAAATAAATTACCGATTCATTGTTAGACCAACATCACACAATCATTCTGTTTAAGTTTAGTAACAAATATCATGAGATTCACATTTCAATTTAAACCATTATTTCTTCGTGCCAATTTTACAAAGGAAAATGGATCTTTTTTTTTCCCAGATCAACACAACCATAAACCAAGCAATGATTCCTCATCCAACACTTACAGGAAATATCTGATGCCTTCTCATTTGAATGTTCAGAGAAATCATTGGATTAATATTCGGCATTACAAATGAAGATACATCTAATTGTTTTAGACTCCAATAATTAATGTTCATTTCTACATGTTACAGATAGCAATATGAAGTTCCTAATTATTTTAAGTTTGCAGTGACCTGTTTTAAGACAATTTTTCCTTATATCTAATATTTAATCACCGATGAAATCCAGTATATTTGGCTTTAAGTGTGGAATTAAGTCTCAGTGACATGGCATATTGCACGGTATTGTTCCCTAATTGTAGCGAATGCAGATTTTTATTTTAATACTGAAATCCTGGTTGATTTCCTGTTGTAGGGGTGCCCTGCCCCATCTGGAATAGAATGGCCTATGTTGGCTCATACGAAATGTCCGACAAACAAAAAGACGCAACCTGCCTTAGGATTAAAACACAAGATGGTGGAGGAGAGATAAACTAACAGTCTCTTCCAATCTTGATGAAAGAAAATAATAATTTTTAAAATCCTACTCCAAGTCCATGAGTATGCCAGTCCAGACAGTAATATTCCAGACAGTAATAAGAACATGCCAGATACAGAAAAACGACCAGCCCTGACCTTCACTAATGAAAGAATAATTGTCCCAGTGAATGAATAAACACCAGCTGCAGGATACAGCCCAGTCAACATTCACAGCAGCTATCAGGGCAACAGACAGGGTTCATTTGTCAGAAACAGTTACTATTTTAAAGTTGCTCAGAACATTAAAAACAACTTCTAATTGCAGATTCTTGAGAATTGTGGACAAGGCAGAGTGCGAGGCTGGAAGGAGTATAATAATTAACTTTGTAAATTGAAGAAATAAGATACATTGCGAGATACCAACGCCGGGTGATTTTAGGACTTTTAAAACATCATGAAACAATAGAAAGCTGGGGCTATCCATAACAATGTCCATCTGAGATTAGGTGTTCTACAGGATCGGGTGTCTGTATAAGGAGGGAAGGACTGTAACCACATTGCATGTGGCCATTGTAATACGGCAAGTGTGTACAATTGCTGCTTTTACTGTACACGTTACAGTGTGTCATGGACCTACATTCTGAGATTGGCCTTGGGGGATGATCCCTGCAAGGCATTCAAAAAGGTCCCCCACAGTAGGCTATTTAACAAACTGCAGAGGAATGGGATTGTGGGAAATACTGCAGTTTGGAACAGTAATTGTCTTGCTGGAAGAAGACAGAGGGTGGTGGTTAATGGGAAATGTTCATCCTGGAGTCCAGTTACCAGTGGTGTACCGCAAGGTTCAGTGTTGGGTCCACTGCTGTTCGTCATTTTTATAAACAACCTGGAGGAGGGCGTAGAAGGGTGGGTTAGTAAATTTGCAGACGACACTAAGGTCAATGGAGTTGTGGATCATGACGAAGGATGTTGTAGGTTACAGAGAGACATAGATAAGCTTCAAAGCTAGGCTGAGAGGTGGCAAATAGAATTTCATGTGGACAAGTGTGAGGTGATTCACTTTGGTTGGAGTAACTGTAATGCAAAGTACTGGGCTAATGGTAAGATTCTTGGGAGTGTAGATGAGAAGAGAGATCTCAGTGTCCAGGTACACGGATCCTTGAAATTTGCCACCTAGGTTGACAGGCTTGTTAAGAAGGCATACAGTGTTTTAGATTTTATTAACAGAGGGATCGAGTTCTGGAATCATGAGGTTATGCTGCAGCTGTACAAAGCTCTAGTGCGGCCGCACTTGGAGTATTGTGTACAGTTCTGGTCACTGCATTATAAGAAGAATGTGGAATCTTTGGAAAGGGTGCAGAGGAGATTTACTAGGATGTTGCCTGGTATGGAGGGAAGGTCTTCTGAGGAAAGGCTGAGGGACTTGAGGCTGTTTTCATTGGAGAGAAGAAGGTTGAGAGGTGACTTAATAGAGACATATAAGATAATCAGAGGGTTAGATAGGGTGGACAGGGAGAGCGTTTTTCCAAGTATAGTGATGCGGAGCACAAGGGGGCATAACTTTAAATTGAGGGGTGATAGATATAGGACAAATGTCAGAGGTAGTTTCTTTACTCAGAGAATAGTAAGGGTATGGAATGCTTTTTTGCCACCTCCAAACGGACCCCACCACCAGGGATATATTTCCCTCCCCTCCCCTAACAGTGTTCCGAAAAGACCACTACCTCCATGACTCCATCGTCAGTTCCACACCACCCACCAACCCAACCTCCACTCCCGGCACCTTCCCCTGAAACCGCAAGAAATGCAAAATATGCGCCCACACCTCCTCCCTTACTTCCCTCCAAGGCCCCAAGGGATCCTTCCATATCCGCCACAAATTCACCTGAACCTCCACACACATCATTTATTGCATCCGCTGCATCCGATGTGACCTCCTCTATATTGGGGAGACAGGCCGCCTACTTGCGGTATGTTCCAGAGAACACCTCTGCGACACCCGGACCAACCAACCCAACCACCCCGTGGCTCAACACTTCAACTCCCCCTCCCACTCCACCAAGGACATGTAGGTCCTTTTACTCCTCCATCGCCAGACCATAGCAACATGACGGTTGGAGGAAGAGCGCCTCATCTTCCACCTAGAAACCCTCCAACCACAAGGGATGAAATCAGGTTTCTCCAGTTTCCTCATTTCCTCTCCCCCCACCTTGTCTCAGTCAAATCCCTCGAATTCAGCACCACCTTCCTAACCTGCAATCTTTTTCCTGACCTCTCCGCCCCCACCCCACTCCGGCCTATCACCCTCACCTTGACCTCCTTCCACCTATTGCATTTCCAACGCCCGTCCCCCAAGTCCCTCCTCCCTACCTTTTATCTTAGCCTGCTGAACACACTTTCCTCACTCCTGAAGAAGGGCTTATGCTCGAAACGTCGATTCTCCTGTTCCTTGGATGCTGCCTGACCCGCTGCGCTTTTCCAGCAACACATTTTCAGCTCTGATCTCCAGCATCTGCAGTCCTCACTTACTCCTATGGAATGCTTTGCCTGGAACTGTAGTAGATTCGCCAACTTGAAGTACATTTAAGTTGTCATTGGACAAGCATATGGATGTACACGGAATAGTGTAGATTGGATGGGCTTCAGACTGGTATGATCGGCACAACATCGAGGGCCGGAGGGCCTGTACTGCACTGTAATATTCTATGTTCTATGTTAACTTGTTGCAGCAGAGGTAAACATCTTCCACTTCCCAGAGTTCTGTCTGCCTTCTGAGTCTTCATTCAGTGGAAACCACTCCTGCAGTTATGCTGACACTTCAATTCAATACAAACACTTACTTTGTGTGAAATTATTACTTTCAGAGCAAAATAATTTCCATGTTAAAGTTGTTTTACTTTTTATGTGTGCAAGAAAACAATGTAGGTACATCCATTTGTTCTTTAGTTCAACTAACACTAAATTTTAATTTATTGGAAACACTACAACTGGGGTGAAAAGAACGATTCTTCAGCTCAAATCTCACATTAAATGGCTGTTTCTATTTTTCAAATCCTATGACCTCCAAAACAATATTTATTTAATTTCATAAGCAGAAAAAGAAACTGCGTTTGAAATGTTGAGATAGTTGCTTTTTCTTCCAACATTAGTTTTCAATGAAAAATAATCACACAATTATCAGTCATTTGGTACAAAATCACTTGGTACCAAATGTCATTAACTCGACCTTTCCTTCACAATAATACTCACTTTCCTGGCCTAATTATTTTCTTCCTAATTCTGACATAAATGTCTAAACATTTATCATGGTAAAAATTATATTAATTAAGTAGACATGACTCTAAAAAAAAATCAATTGTTGCTGAGTGTTTTTTAATTATTAAAGCCACCTTTTACATGTTAATTTTCAGTTTATTAATATTAATGAATATACAATCGACATCAGAGCGAAGTGCATTCAAAATATTAAGTCAATTTATCTACCAGGATTTTAGAAACAATGATCAATTACAGTAATTACACAACACTTTACTTAGAATTTGTAACAAGCATGTGATTGTCGCCTTGCCCATTATGGTTGGGAACGTTATGAAGGAATCTTGTGCAGCTCTGTTACTGTCTCTGCTACCACACCAGTAGGCACAGTTTCAATTCCCAGCTTGTACAGAATTCTGATTCGAAAATATCTAAGAATCAATTGAATTGTCTTTCAAATCAATATTCGATATGCTTCCATCTGTTGTTAATTCCAATAATCACAGTATTTGTTATTTACTTTCTTCAGGTCACTAATAACAGAATGTATCTAATTCCACTCAATCAATATTCCTTGGAAAATATTTGAGAATGTTGCAATCATAAAGATGAAATGTAGGCAGTAATTATATTCATTGATTTTGTTTTGTTCTGAAGAGCTTAGTTCGGACAACACATAGAACTTGATGCTCCAGTACTACAAATATTAGAAAATAATATTGTTCTTCTTCAGTAAAATAAACAAATGCCACTTGCTATCATTTATCAATTTTTAGTTATTGATCTGTTTGTGAATTGTGTGAAATGTTTAGTTTTCCACTCACCTATTTATGTTGAATGTAAGATTGAAATGCTGTGAAAATATCAGGGTGTGTTCATTTGAAAATTGACTTTACATATTTCTCACTTCTCTCATTTATTGCATGATGTCTTAAGTGTGTTTTGCTCAGCAATTCTAGTAAATATTTAAAAATGTCTAATCTTAAATAAGATCCTTCACACCCAAATATCAGTCTGTTCCTAATTCACGTAAATACCTCAATTTTATTGAAATCAATGTTAACACAAAACTGCACATAAAGCGACACAAAGTTCCTTATCACCACCTGATTACTGAGTAACTACCTTATTGTTCCTGAGACTAATAACAACAGTAAGCATTTGTCTACCAATCCCTGCAGTAAGTGCAATTGATATCTTATATTTCAATCCAGTCGTCAACGATGATTTATATTGTTTCAACCAATAATTCTACTTTATCATGGACATTGACTGGAATACAAGAACATTAGGAACAAAAGTTTTGTCATTCTAACAATTTTTATGTTTTTTTGTGGTGTGCAACAGACTATTCAAATTATAACCATTTTTGTTGCAAATTCAACAAACGCTTCATTTCAAATTTGTGAAATTCCTACATTTTTTGCAAAAAGGTTAGTCGCCACTGTATGTTTCATATTAAAGGACTTCTTTTTCAAATTATGTGTGCTACAAAATGATTATTGCTTTCATTTCATTGTAAGAAAAGAACAGCTTTGATCACGTCGATTGTTTTTTTGCCGTTTCTATTCCGACGTTATTCACCATTGTACAATAATGACAAAATTATTAAAATTGCTTTATATACCACATGTTGTTGACTACATTGTTTGTTCAATTTCCTGTTTACTTTCATGATCTACTAATTCTCTTCCTAATTCTGACACAAATGTTTAAACATTCATCATCATATTAATCATACAAATCAATGTAACACATCTCTACAAGGAGTTCAGTGGATGGAAATTTACAATTCTTGTACAAAGTATATGTTTGTGTTAAAAAAGAAGAATCTTGTTCAATAATCACTGCATGGCTCATTGTTTTCTTCAATCCATAAAACTAGGTCCTATTCCTCAGGTTACTGATCTTAATAAATATTCAATCAACATCACAGCAAAGTGCTTTTGAAATATTGAATCATTTTAATTCTTCATGTCCAATAACTAATTATCAAGACATTGTCATTACAATAATGGCACATTTTGAACAAATATAGTAAGATTCACATTTAAATTTAATCCATTGTTTCTTAGTACTAATACTACAGTGTGAAAATACATTTATTTTGCAGGTTACCTATCCCACAACAGAACCAATGACTTCCCATCCAACATCATTGCAAATATCTGATGTTTGCTCATTAGAATGATCAGCCTTAATCTCAGGCTTAAAATACAGGGAACTGTAATTACTTTTCACTGAATTAATTCCAGTTCATTTCCAGACATCGCTCAGTCCCACAGCAAAATGAGGTTTCTCGTTATTACTTAATTCATTGATAGACTTTGACGATTTAATTGTTGTTGTTATCTAATAATTTTTAATATTCATTCATTCCAGTACATTGTGCAAATGTGGAATTACGGCACAGTACGTGAACTACTGTAAAGATTTTGCAGGGTACAATGTCACAATCATTGTTAATATCAATTTTTATTTTACCTGTGGAAACATAGTTGAATTCATTTAATTATATTTCACTTCAATGCTAAGATTTATCATGTTTGGAATCACAATAAGACTTAAGGATTTTTCATACAACAAAGTCAAATGAGAAAGAATTAACATCTCTTTATTGTTTCATTCAAAAATAACAATACATTTTGGATTTTTGTAAGTTTTATATTTTTGGAAAGAAGGAATGTTGTCTTCAGTTGAATGCTCGCATGGAATCACTAATTCACAGTATCTGCTGTTTATTCTCTTTGAGTTTTCAAGAAAAGAAATTAACTAGTTCTGCTGGTTCTAAATTCGTGGAACATATTTGAGAATGTTGTGGTCTTAAAGGTGAAAAGGCGAAGTGATCGTCAGTGATCACTTTTTTTTTGTTCAAAAGAGCTTGATTCAAACATTTCGAACACATACATTGTCATTCTGCAGTATTTCAAATGTGTAAAACAAGTCGCTTTCTTCATTTGTAAAATAAATATATGCCACTTCCAATTATTCATTAGTCAGCTACAACCTACGTTTGTTATTAAAAATTGCAATTTGTCTAAATATTGCTATGACCTTTGATCAAATTAAATTTCTAATTAATGTTCATTCGTGAATTTCTTTTTTTTTGTTTTCCATTCACCTATTCATATTGAATGTAAATTTGACATGCTTTGACAATATCGGAGTGTGTTCATTTGAAATATGTCTTTGCATATGTATCACTGACTTTACTTATTGCATATGGTTGCACGGTGGCTCAGTGGTTAGCATTGCTGCCTCACAGCACCAGATACCTCAGTTTGATTCCATTCTCGGGTTACTGACTGTGTGGAATTTTCATGTTATCCCCATGTCGATATGACTTTGCTGTGGTTTCCTCCCACTATCCAAAGATGTGCAGGTTAGGTGATCTGGCCATGCTAAATTGCACATTCTGTTCAGGGATGTGTGTAATTAGTCAGCAGGAAATGTAGAGGAATATGGTCGGGAAATGTGTTTGGCTGGGTTACTTTTTGGAGGGTCATTTTCTTTTCAACCAAATGACCTGTTACCGCACTGTGCTAACAGGGATTCTACAATCGTTTAGTTGTGTTTCTCTAAGCATTTGTAACATTTTTTTCAAAATTTTACTTCAGTTAATATGTTTAATACTTGATTACCAATGTCTTCCTAAATCTTGTAAAATATCTCAATGTTTTTTGAAATCACTGCTCACACAAAATACTAAACATGAGGTCATACAAAGGCCCCCATGACCAGCTAATTACTGTTCAGGGGAATAATCAGAGTAATTATCTGATTGTTCCTGAGATCAATCCCCACGGCCACAGTAAGGATCTGTTATTATTCCCTCCAATAAATGCAATACTTGTCCTCCGGTATTTCAGTTCCGTCATTACACACGATACTGGTTGGTCAAAGCTGTGGTTATTCTTTATTATGAATGGCCAAGGATTCTAAAAGAAGAGATGTTCATATGTCCTGATGTGTTGCATGGTCACAAACAGGTTTTCAGTCCAAATATTGCAAAAAGAAAATGTAAATTTGGTTTTGTTCAACTGCCGAGGCTAACATTTTCTGTTCATGTCCATTACAAATATTTGGAGAAAGTGAGGGCAAGCAGATGCTGGAGATCAGAGTCAAGTATGTGGTGCTGGAATAGCAAATTATGTCAGGCAGCATCTGAGGAGCAGCAGAAACCACGTTTCAGGCATTAGCCTTCATCGTCTTATTCAATTCTTTGAGGAGGTGACCAAGCATGTGGATGAGGGTCGAGCAGTGAATGTAGTGTACATGGATTTTAGTAAGGCATTTGATAAGGTTCCCCATGGTAGTTTATGCAGAAAGTCAGGAGGCATGGGATAGTGGGAAATGTGGCCAGTTGGACAAAGCACTGGCTAAATGGTTGAAATCAGACAGTGGTGGTAGATGGTAAATATTCAGCCTGGAGCCCAGTTACAAGTGGAGTTCCGCAGGGATCAGTTCTGGGTCCTCTGCTGTTTGTACTTTTTATTAATGACTTGGAAGAGGGAGTCGAAAGGTGAGTCAGTAAATTTGCAGAAGATACGAAGATTGGTGGAGTTGTGGATGGTGAGGAGGGCTGTTGTCGGCTGCAAAGGGACTTAGATATGATGCAGAGCTGGGCTGAGGAGTGGCAGATGGAGTTCAACCCTGTCAAGTGTGAGGTTGTCCATTTTGGAAAGACAAACAAGAATGCGGAATACAGGGTTAACAGTATGGTTATTAGTAAGGTGGAGGAGCAGAGGGATCTTGGAGTCTATGTTCATAGATCTTTGAATGTTGCCACTCAGGTGGATAGAGCTTGTAAGAAGACCTATGGTGTATTAGAGTTCATTAGCAGAGGGATTGAATTGAAGAGTCGTGAGGTGATGTTGCAGCTGTACAGGACCTTGGTTAGGCCACATTTGGAGTACTGGGTGCAGTTCTAGTTGCCTCACTTTAGGAAAGATGTGGAAGCTTTGGAGAGAGTGCAGAGAAGATTTACCAGGATGTCGCCTGGAATGGAGAATAGGTCGTACGAAGATAGGTTGAGAGTGCTAGGCCTTTTCTCATTGGAACGGCAAAGGATGAAGGGTGACTTGATAGAGGTTTATAAGATGATCAGAGGAATAGATAGAGTAGACAGTCAGAGACTTTTTCCCGGGTACAACAGATTGTTACAAGGCGACATTAATTTAAGGTGAAGGGGGGAAGGAATGGGGGGATGTCTGGGGTAGGTTCTTTACCCAGAGAGTGGTGGGGGCATGGAATGCGCTGCCTGTGGGAGTGGCAGAGTCAGAATCATTGGTAACCTTTAAGCGGCAATTGGATAGGTACATGGATGGTGCTTAAGCTAGGACAAATGTTCAGCACAACATCATGAGCTCAAGGGCCTGTTCTGTGCTGTATTGTTCTATGTTCTATGTTCTATCGTGAATCTCCGGCTCCATGGATGCTGCCTGGTCGGCTGTGTTTTTCCACCACCACACTTTTGACGTAAAAAATATTTGTCTGCTTATTTGGAGCAAATACGCCCTGTTTCCTCAGTAATTTAAATTTACTGTGCTTTTTATTCACTCAAGTTCTCATTTTAATAGCTCCACGTTTTCTTCTTAATCTGATACAAATCTCAAAACTCCGGGCACAATAAAAGTGATATGAATTATAAATTAGCATCTGGACAAGAGAACCAATGAACAGCTACATAGACCTCTTGAACATCCAAAATATTTGAATGAAAAAGCAATGCCTTCCAAAAAAATCTCTGCACGTCTGCCTCCTTTTTCAATTCAATAATCCTGCAAATACCTTATAATTATCAGTTGATCTCTCTTAATGAGTATCTAATCAATGTCATTATAAACCACTGAAAAAATTGAAACGTTTATTTGTTAAAATGCAAAGATTCATTCTTAATTCGTTATTAAAACAATAAGGGAACCATATTTTACCTCTCCACTAAGGTCAAGTGACCTGTCGCCCATAATTGAACTTGCTAATTATTCCTCAAGCTTGAGAAATCAGAGCTAAAAAGGTCAAACTAAAGCAAACATTCGACAAAATAATAGATCCAAAAAAACAGTGGAAAGCCGGTTAAAGAGCTCACAACGTTTCTGGAGATCCAGTCACAACCAGCCTGAGAGTTGAGCTTTGGAGAGTTTTAAACAGACTTCCTGGCACCTTAACTTGCAGCCAATGCCTGAGCGTTAGACACCTCGCTTGAGAATGACAACAAGTGAAGGGTGTTTGCACGAAACCCATTGAATGCTTAGAATCCAGAATTTCGGTAAAATGTCGTAAAACATTTCCCAGATCATGGAAATCAGCTCAACATTATTGAAGTCAAAGCACTCGTAATGGTCTCCAAAAATCTCACAGTAATTCAGTTTAGGTTTTGTAACAGACATCGTCTAATTCACATTTAATTTAATCCATTATTATTTAGTGTCAATATTAAAAAGGAATAATAGTTGTCTCATTCCAGGTCAACACAAACACAAACTAACTAATGATTCCCCAACCAACACTCACAGGTAATATCTGTTCCTTTCTAATTTGAATGGTCACAGAAATCATTGGATTAATATTCGGCCTTACATATTTATTGACGTCTGATTTTTTTTTTGATTTTAGATTACTTACAGTGTGGAAACAGGCTCTTCGGCCCAACAAGTCCACACCGAGCCGCCGAAGGGCAATACACCCAGACCCATTCCCCTACATTTACCCCTGCCCTGAACACTACGGGAAATTTAGCATAGTCCATTCACCTAATCTGCACATTTTTGGACTGTGGGAGAATCCCATGCAGACACGGGGAGAACGTGTAAATTGAAGCCGAGTCTTTTGTGCTGTGAGGCAGCAGTGCTAACTGCTGTGCCACCATGCCGCCCATTACACTCCAACAAATGCTGTTCATATTTACATATGACGGGCAGCTATATGAGATTTCTAATCAGCTGTCGCGACAATAGAAGAGTTCGTTTGTCAGAAATAGTTATTATTTTAAAGTTATTAAGGATATTAAACAAAGGTTCTAATTACAGATTCCTGAGAATCATAGGGGTAATTTGTAACATAAGTTAGATACATGTCACCAATGCCTATTAAAAACATTATAGAAACGCATTTAGACTTAGATGTGCAGTTAGCTAGTTTTAGGAATTAACTTGAATGTATGATGTTGACTGCCCGTTAATTATAAAGTCCTGACAGTAAGAGTAGCTGGATAATTTCACACAATGTAACGAACATTATAACACAAGTCATATTACGAATCTTATAGCAAGGAAGTTAAAACTAACTGTCTTTTTTATTTCTTTGTACATATATATATATATATATATATATAAAAAAAATTAGGACAGTGAACAATATGAGAAGTAATTGACTTTTATAAAATGAAATATAATGAATAGCAGAATTCAAAATGTCCCAACTGATAAGGCATCCTGAGAGGCCCGAGGGAGTGCAGGAATAACTTTGGAATCTGAATTAATAAGATGCGTGGAAAGATCGGAAAGCCTGGAGATTATCGTACCTGTTAAACAACATGAGATGAAAAGAATTTGGGAATGTCCATCTGCGATTATGTGTTTGAGTTGGGTGTCGGGATGAGGAGGAGAGGGCTGTAACCACATTGCATGTGGCCATTGTGATGCAGAAAGTCCATAAAAATGCTACTTTTTACTGTACATGTTACAGTGTGTCATGGATCTCCCTTCCGAGATTGGCATCGGGGGATGATCCCTTCATTAACTGGTTGCTGCATGAGTAAACATCTTCCACATGCCTGAGCTCAGTCCGCCTCCTGAGTGCTCATTCCCTGTCAGGGGAAAACACTTGTACAGCTATGATGATATTTCAATTCAATACAAACATTTATTGTGTGTGAAATGATTACATTCAGAGTGATATAATTTTCATGATAAAATTGCTTTACATTTGACTTTTTTTGGTGTCCAAGAAAACAATTTGATTATATTCATTTGTTCTTTAGTCCAAACAACAATAAGTTTTAATTATTATGAAGACTACAATGGAGGAAATGGGAACTAGTCTTCAGCTCAAATGTCACATGATGTGACTATTTATTTTTTTCAAACCATGTGCCCTCCAAAATGATTTTTAATTTCATTTCATTATACGAAAAAAAGCTTGGAAATGTTGACAATTTCCCTTTTCCTTCCATGTTAGTTGGCAGTGAATAATAATCACACAATTATGAGAATTCCTTTCCGTACCAAATGTCATTGACACTACAGTTTGTTCACAATAATAGTCATTTGCATGGCCGAAAACATTTCCTCATAATTCTGAAATAAATATTGAAACCTTTATTGTGATAAAAATTACGTTAACAAAATTAACACGACTCTTCAAGAAAGATATTGGAAGCATATAACTATTGCATTGCCTGCATTTTTGAACAAAATCTGTTTTTTTTCAATTGTTGCTGAATGATTTTTTCACACCATCCAGCTTAGTTTTACGCTTTAATTTTCAGTTTCTTACCCTTAATGAATATCCAATCAACATCAGAGCAAAGTGCTTTCAAAATATTGAGTCAACTTATCTGTCAGGATTATAAAGGCATTTATCAATTACAATAATTGCACAGCAATTTAACTTAGACTATGTAGTGTTTTTCTTTTAAATTTCTTTCATTATTTCTTATTGTCAATGCTACTATATTAATGCATATTTGTTCAGGCCAATCCAAAGACAAAACGACCAATAATATCCCTTGCACAATTCTTTGTAAATATCTGATTTTTGCTCATTTGAAAGATTACAATTACCTCAACCTTTGAAATTCAGAGAGCTCCAATTATGTTTCTCTGCAATAGTATTCGTCATTTCTATATATTACTCAGTCTAATATCAAGATGAGATATCTCATTATTCTCAAATTCACGAATATGATTTTTAAAATCCCTTTGTTGCTAATATATCTTATATATAATAATTTTGCAAGCCAGTAAGGGGTATAAATGTGGAATTATGCTTCCGTACAATAAGTACTGCAAGGACATTGCAAACTGAAATCTCTCAATCATTGTGATTATTGTATTTATTTTAAACTTGGAAACATTTTTGAATTGATTTGATAATAATTTACTTCGATGCTGACATTTACTGTATATCCAATCACAATATCAGTAGATTATAAGGAGGTATCATCGTTCATTCCAATAATCACAATATCTGCTATATACTTTCTTCTGGTCACGAATAGCAAGATGTATCTAATTCCACTCAATCAATATTCCTCAGAAAATATTTGAGAATGTTTCAGTCATAAAGCTGAAATATACAAAGTCATGGTTGTCATTAATTTTCTCTTGTTCTGTAGATCTTAGTTAAAACAACACATAGAATTTTATGTTCCAGTGCTATAAATATGCGAAAGGATCAATTAATTCTTCAGTAAAATAAACAAATGTCACATGATATTATTTAACTTTTTTTTAAATTACTGGTCAGTTTATGAATTGTGGGAGATTTGATTTTAGCTTTCCAGTCATTTATTTATATTGAATGTGACATTGAAATGGTGTGAAAATATCAGGTTGTGTTCATTTGAAAGTTGGATTTGCCAACTCTCACTTATCCCTTTGATTGCATGATGGTTTAAGAACGTTTCATTCAGCAATCATAGTAAATAGAAAAAAAAGGTCAGATTTTAAATCAGATCATTTGCATCCAATTATCAATCTGTTCCTAATTCATGTAACTATCTCAATTTTATTGAAACCAATGTTCACGCTAAACAGTACACATAGAGCTACACAAAGACTTCCATCACCATCTGATTATTGTTCAGTAGAATAACCTGAGTAAGTACCTTATTGATCCTGAAACCAATGACAACAGTAGGCATTTATTTACTATTCCATGCAACAAGTGCAATTGATATCTTCTATTTCAGTTCAGGAGGTAAAGATGATTTACGTTACTTAAAACAATTCTTCTACTTTATCACGGATATTGACTGTAATGCAATCATGCAAACAACAAACGTTTTGTCATTCGAAAAATCTTTAAGTTTACTTATTTTACATTTGTGTGCAAGAGATATTTCAAATTACAACAATTTTTGCTGTATAATTCAACAAACCTAAACTTTGAATTTGGAAAAGTCTCCATTTTTGCAAAATGGAATTCGTTTTCAGTTTATATAACACAGTAAATGACGGTTTTCTTTCCACGTGCTCTACAAAATGAGTATTGGTTTCAGTTAATTGTAAGAAAAGAACTGCTTTGAACACGTTGATTCTTTTTGTCTTTTCTAATT